>NC_134844.1:11993395-12300270 GCF_965363235.1 Mytilus galloprovincialis
ACTAGGTCCACAGCTTCAATGAACCAAAGCAAAAGTTATACATCGACCTGTATTTAAATCAAATTGGTTCTCTTCTTCTTCTGGTATACAATAGTCTATATCGACATTCGATGATTACATACTGTTGGCATACGTGGACTAGTCTATTTACAACACTTTTACCCCTATTTATTCAAAATATATGTTTTTTTCTTATGTTCAATGTATACATGTATATATTTTAAATTGCGCTATAGTTCCGTAACTTTCTATCCAGTCGTATAAACGAATCGTCGGCAAGTGCGTACATTTTTTTAAATCAATATTTCTGGTCTGTTCCAATCTGTCCTTCACTATTGACAATGACTATATATTACATTTTCCCAAATTCACCCTTGGAAAAAATATTTAAATAGATTTTAATTTCATCAAATCTTATTTTTTGGGTATTATTTATATGTTTATGAATTATATTCTTTACACCAGAAATGTTATTTATAAACAAGCGTATGAGTTTAGTAATGACAAGTAAGACAGAGTTGTATATTATTCATCTGATAGTTCAAAATGGAAAGTTATAAGTTATAAGTTATCAGCCGTGTACACTGATCAATACCTGCAGAAGTGAAAAGATGCATGAACTTGCAAGCCCGACAGGAAATCGCTTGAATACCTGGACGTGTCACCTCACACCCCTCACAATACCTTTGGAAGTAATACCTTTAGCCATGCTGGTGATAAGATGAGGGAAGATCAAAATATATTTGTTTATTACTTTAAAGAATTATGAACAAATTAGATTTTCGAAAACAATTTTCACGGAACACTTATTTATGATTTCAACTTTGACTTTTCACCTTATTCCAATATCAACAGTTTAAAAACAACAGACCATGGTAATTTAAAAAAAGTAAGAATATTTTTCGTATCAAGTTAGTTAGTCGGATAAAACAACCGTACGATTGACAAGATATCGACACGCAATTACGACTACATCGGTTACTGTAGTTTTGTTTCTTTGTGGTTTATAGACATATCGTTTTTATTAATCGGGAAAGAAGACAAAATGGCGGATCGCAGAGAATTGATACTCTAAATTTAAAATCGATGGTGATCGCTTATCTAGCGGAATAAAACTTTAATATCTATGAATTTGAGCATTTTTATACAGAATGAACATAATATCAATTTTTGATTTTTTGGCGAAGTTTCCCTTTAAGCATTTAGTAATCTTCATCATAATTTTATGTTAAGGACTATATAGACATAAAACTTGTTTGATCGGACCGTATGCTAAGAGCCGGCCACCTACAGAGCCAGAATCATCTCATTTATACCGGTTCAAACCGGTTCTTGTTTCTCTGCACGGACATAATTCTTGCACGTGCACAAACAAACAAAAAATGCTACTGCAATTATATACTGTAACAGTCGTATTTGTTTGTATTCCTTTATAATTTTTTTTATAGTATAACATCTTAATTCCTTATATTTAAGCAGCCGTATATTTCTCTATTCGATATATTTTATCAGTCCCTATTTCACTATTCTTTATATTTATTTTGGTCATATTTCTTTATTCTTTATTTTTCTCGCCCATATCATTCTTTATTTATTTTTTCGTCCATTATTCTCTATTCTGTAAACCCAATCCAAACTCCTTGTATATAAATATTGATTGATTAAATATATTATCCGTGTAATTTTTGAAGATAAAAACCAACTACGACCGTGGAATTTTCAAATATATAGTTAAGATTATGTTAAATGAGAAACAATTTTAAATGACCAGACGTGGTTTTAGTTAATCATTTGGGTTGAAATCCTAATCATATGATAGTAATTATATGTGGTTGAAATGAGTTGGAATGCAATACTACTCAATGTTTACGGTTGTCATGCTTATCTAAAAGATACAGATAATTATTTAATGTCACAGACTATATTTTTATAATTGGTGTCCGTTAAGTAGAACCAAATAAAAAAGTGTACACCTGTAAACATGTTATTGAAAGAAAGTGTATAAAGATACTTATTTTTAATCACCAGATGTGCTTTATCTCTTAATCTAATTATTTGAGATGTCATGTATAAACAGGACCATAGGATATTAATTAAGTGGTTCAAATAAGTCGGAAAACTACGGACGCCCAAAGGACCTCCCACAAATATAATTTGAATTCGAAATCACGAATTTAAATCGTTATTACGAATTTTATAATTCGTTACTGGTATAACATTAAGGTATAGCGTCCAAGCCCAAATATGGCGTCGGTGTCTCGATGTCCGAATCATACGGTCCAACCTCAATTTCGCGTCCCGATTTCATGGTCGACCATGGCGTCCGCGTTAAGGCCCAAATATGGTGTCGGCATTCACACCCAGGTCCAAATATAGCGTCAGCGTCCGACGTCCACCTTTATGGGTTCATTCTGTCCCACAAACACTACTGACAACTCTCCACAAGAGACCAAAATGGCACAGAAATTAACAACTATAGGTCACCGTACGGCCTTCAACAATGAGCACAGCCCATACCGCATAGTCACCTATAACAAGTCCCGAAATGACAATGTGAAACAATTTAAACGAAAAAACTAACGACCTAATTTATATACAAAAAATGAACGAAAAACAAATATGTAACATATAAACAAACGACAACCACTGAATTACAGTCTCCTAACTTGGGACAGGCACATACATAGAGAATGTGGCGGGGTTAAACATGTTAGCGGGATCCCAAACCTCCAATAACCTGGGACTTTGGTGTAACAGTACAACATAAGAACTAACTATAAAAATCAGTTGAAAAAGGCTTACTCATCAGATGGAAAAAAATACAAATATATAAGATCCATACAATACATACAGACCATATATCGAAACCAATATATACTAAGCATTCAGCCAATCAAACAAAATGCATCTTAGAACCAAAGATCATTTTCACACTGTATATGGGTTAGAGATCTTAAAACAGAGTTTTTTTTGGACACTGTATATGGGTCAGAGATACAGTTTGTATACAGACTGTATATAAAAAATTAGACCCATAGATAAAGCATACAGAAAATGCATACAGACTGTATATAAGAGCCACAGGCAGTGCACACACTTTATCTTGCAGTAACAGGCAAAACATACAGACTTTTATTTCAACTTGGAACAACTTACAATGCATACATACTGTGTCTCTGATCCATAGACAGTGTTAACCGACTAAATCTAAGATATACCGACAATAGAAGTATCTTAGACTCATAGTCAAAGCATATAAACAATGTATAAAGACTAAGAACGACGTACAATACATAAACTTAATTTAATTTACAACAAAGAAAATGCATACAGACTGTATCTGGGAAGCACAGACAATGCATTGACTGTGTGTAATCAAAGAATCTTTGTGAGCACGCTCACATACTTCACAGCCCGACATTGTCACTAAGCAAACAAAACTTCAACAGATTATTTAGTTCAAACACGCATGAAATTCTGTTGTGTAATTTCAGAAGATATGCAGAAGTATATTTAGGCCGAAATTCTAAGTTCAGAAGGCATAGTTCCTAATTCTTAACAAGAGTACACACGTTGAAATTTCTCGCCTTATTTATGTTGATAGACCTAAATATAAAGTTTTACTACAATTATCACATAAACTTATTAATAACATGACCAAAGAAAATGAGATCAAGGTCATATGACCAAAATGAGGAATACATTTACACCTTACAATCATTCAATACAAATCAGGTCAAGGTCAGATGACACTTGGCACAAAAACTAAACACTAAACACTGAACAATGAACCTCGAAAATGAGGTCAAGGTCAAATGAGACTTGCGAGACTGACATCATAAGATATTTCCAGACACCAAATAAAGTTGACCTATTGCATATAGTATTAGAAAAAACGAACAAAACTCAAAAGCTTAACTTTGACCATTGAACCAAGGAAATGAGGTCAAGATCAGATGACACCTGCCAGTTGGACCAATACACCTTACAATCCTTCCATACACCAAATATACAAGACATATTTCATATAGTATCTGAGATATAGACTTGACCACCAAAAACTTAACCCTTTTCACTGATCCATGAAATGATTGCGAGGTCAAGTGAAAACTGTCTGATGGGCATGCTGACCAAGGTACGCAAATACTAAACATAGTTACCCATAATATGAGAGAAATTACAAAAACTCTTAACTTTTTTTCAAGTAGTCACTGAACCATGAAAATGAGTTCAAGGACAATGGACATGTGACAGACGGAAACTTCCAAACTTAAGGCATCTGTATTTAAAGTATGGAGCATCCAGGTCGTTCGCCGTCTAAAATATAAAGCTTTTAAGAAGTGAACTAACGCTGTCGCCGCCGCCGCCGCCGGATCACCATTCCTATGTCGAGCTTTCTGCGACAAAAGTCGCAAGCTCGACAAAAACAAGAATGTGTCCATCGTACACCGTTCCCCACTTGCCCTATCATTTTCTTTGTTCAGTGGACCGTGAAATAGGGGAAAAAAACCTTCTTTGGCCTTAAGCTTAGAAAAAAACATACTATTGGAAACATATGTACTAAGTTTCAAGTTTATTGGACCTGACCTTCAACAAAAACTACCTTGACCAAAACATTTAACCTGAAGCGAGAAAACGGACGAAGGAGCAGACGCATAGACCGGAAAACTAATGCCCATTTACTATCGTAGGTGGGGCATAAAAAAATTAATCATGATTTTCTGCCAATATGCACATTTACATAGCATGTCCTAACTATCTAAAAAATTCATGAAACTCTGTTGTGGTCTTTAGACAGATTTTATGACAAACTGTTGTAGGAGTATATACAAAATCAATGAATTGATAATTTCATAATTTCCTCATTATCTACAAAAATTTATAAAACTCTGTTATGTGGTTTCAGAGGAGTTGCAATAACGAGAACAGGACTGACAGACCGATGGATCAAAAACATTGTACCATAAAGAACTTTGTTTGGTTTGGTATAATAAAGGGTCTGCTAAATAATGTAAGGCTGAGATAAATTAGTCATTTGGTCACACCAGTTTTTTGGCGAGGTTCGTTTTGTTCAGTCTGTGATGTTCTTTGTTGTGTTTTGCATTCTGTTGTTGGTTTTTTAATCTTTCTCTTTTTTTTTGCCGTGGTTTTGTCAGTTTATTATTGACTTATGTGTTTGAATAAGCCTTTAGTATCTTTCGCCTCTCTCTTCGGTCAATTTGATTATGTGGGACATACAGATTTAGACCCAAACTTGTCTCTGATTGTTTCGTGATTATTGCAGATGTAAATCATACTATAAAATTGAGTATGTAAATGGGGAATGTGTCAAGGAGACAACAACCCGACCATAGAGTAGACAACAGCCGAAGGCCACCGATAGATCTTCAATGTAGCGAGAAACTCCCGCACACGGAGGTGTCCGTCAGCTGGCCCCTAAACAAATATGTATACTAGTTCAGTGATAATGGACGTCATACTAAGCTCCGAATTATACACAAGAAACTAAAATTATAAATCATACAAGACTAACAAAGGTCAGAGGCTCCTAACTTGGGACAGGCGCAAAATTGCGGCGGGATTAAACATGTTTTTTGAGATCTCAACCCTCCCCTATACCTGTAGCCAATGTAGAAAAAACAAACGCGAAACAATACGCACAGTAAAACTCAGTTTAAGAGAAGTCCGAGTCCGATGTCAGAATATGAAACAAAAGAAAATAAACAAAATGACAATAATACATAAATAACAACAGACTACTAGCAGTTATTGACATGCCAGAACCAGACCTTAATTAAACTGATTGAAAGATTATGTCTTCATCATATGAATATCAGGCACAATCCCTCCTGTTAGGGGTTTAGTATTATACCGCCATGAAATATACAACCCTCTTATTTACAATATCATTTGATCAACACCTATTTACAAGGGTCTATTTGATATGATTTTTCTCATTGCTGAAGGCTGTATGGTTGCATATAACTGCTTACATCCACTTTATTTGAACTTCAGTGGATACATGTAGGCGTCTCATTGGCAATCATACCACATCTCCGTATTTTTACAGTATTGTATCAGTACTGTTACCTAATAACAGGACAAAACAAGACAGCAATTTGACAAAACTAAAGACATACATACTTGATTTTACTTCTCTAAAGATATAAACAAAATTTTCATAGTTCGTATCTGAACATGTACACAGCCATGGGAATTTTAAGGGACTATATTTCAGTGTGCATATATTTAGTAGCTAATCTGGCTACTTCCTGTTTATCAGACCGGTACCTTAGAAAAGAATTGTGACAATATATCCAATCTTTTCAAAAACCAAAGACTAACGTCACTAGGAGCAGCAGTTAGTTGTCATAAATACTCTAGATAGAAAGATAATCTGCCACTTTTATAAAAGGGACTACACATAGTTTTTGAAAGGGTATAATCGGTTTGTGCCGAAACTACTTTCTTTAGTCCAGAAACTCATTTGTGCTAAATGGTTATCTCCACCCACATTTAGGACTGGCAGTTATTTGTAGTTTTTATCAACAGCTTGCACTTTTTCTAAATTATATTTGCTTCTTTTAAGACTGACCAAAACTGTTTTTTTACCATTGTGGTTTGATTAAGGTAGTGTATATCAAACAGCTGTTGGAAATATTTTGGACAACCCTTTTATTTACAATATCATTTGATCAACACCTAGTGGTCTTTGGTGGTATCTCGCATAACATTAATAAGGTCTTTTTTAAAAGGCAACTTGAAATTATTGGTCCCATATTTATGTGCTATAGCAAATGTATGGGCTGCTGATCTGCAAGATTGCAATATATGATAGCAATATATTCTTATGTTTTCAATGACCCCTTATTTCTCACTCCACTTTATAAGATAGAAATAAATGTTATTCCATATTTTATTGGTTTTTTTAAGGTATCATAATTTAGACATAAAGACAAAACTAAGCACAGTGAAAAAAGTCTACTCTGTCCTGTAAAGTTTGAGATGTTTTTGTTGTTCAATCTTTATCACTTGTATGGAAACACTAAATCTTGATAACCTACAACAGAAATATTATCACTTTTATTTCAATTCAATTGTTGCAGTTATCATGCATGTAATAGAGAAAATGATAAATTAGACCAGATCTCCACATTGATAATATCAAAACTAGAGGCTTCAATGAGCCTGTGTCACTCACATGATACTTTTATTTACAATTGATGCATGATACAGAAATTGTCCATACCAACCGTCAGTGTTTACCATACAATACAGTACTTCTACACACTGTCTGTATACAGTATTTGTCGGATTTTGTCCATACCTATCGTCGATGTTTGACATAAAATACAATACTCCTATATACCGTATATCAACAGTATTTGTCTATACCTACCGTCGGTGGTTAACATACAATACAGTCCTCCTATACACCGTCTATCAACAGTATTTGTCTATACCTACCGTCAGTGGTTAACATACGATATAGTACTCCTTTGCACCATCCATCAACAGTATTTGTCTATAACTACCGTCGGTGGTTAACATGCAATAAAGTGCTCCTATATACCGTCTATCAACAGTATTTGTCTATACCTACCGTCGGTGGTTAACATACAATTTAGTGCTCCCATAAACCGTCTATCAACAGTATTTGTCTATACCTACTGTCGGTAGTTAACATACAATATAGTGCTCCTATATACCATCTATCAACAGTATATGTCTATACCTACCGTCGGTGGTTAACATACAATATAATGCTCCCATATACCGTCTATCAACAGTATTTGTCTATACCTATCGTCAGTGGTAAACATACAATATAGTGCTCCTTTATACCATCTATCAACAGTATATGTCTATACCTACCGTCGGTGGTTAACATACAATATAGTGCTCCCATATACCGTCTATCAACAGTATTTGTCTATACCTACCGTCGGTGGTTAACATACAATATAGTGCTCCTATATACCGTCTAGTAACAGTATGTGTCTATACCTACCGTCGGTGGTTAACATACAATATAGTGCTCCTATATACCGTCTATCAACAGTATTTGTCTATACCTACCGTCGGTAGTTAACATACAATATAGTGCTCCTATATACCATCTATCAACAGTATTTGTCTATACCTACTGTCGGTGGTTAACATACAATATAGTGCTCCTATATACCGTCTATCACCAGTATTTGTCTATACCTACTGTCGGTAGTTAACATACAATATAGTGCTCCTGTATACCGTCTATCAATAGTATTTGTCTAAACCTACCGTCGGTAGTTAACATACAATATAGTGCTCTTATATACCGTCTATCAACAGTATTTGAACATACCTACCGTTGGTGGTTAACATACAATATAGTGCTCCTATATACCGTCTATCAACAGTATATGAATATACCTACCGTTGGTGGTTAACATACAATATAGTGCTCCTATATACCGTCTATCAACAGTATTTGAATATACCTACCGTCGGTGGTTAACATACAATATAGTGCTCCCATATACCGTTGATGTCTATCAACAGTATTTGTCTATACCTACTGTCGGTAGTTAACATACAATATAGTGCTCCTGTATACCGTCTATCAATAGTATTTGTTTATACCTACCGTCGGTAGTTAACATACAATATAGTGCTCCCATATACCTTTGATGTCTATCAACAGTATTTGTCTATACCTACTGTCGGTAGTTAACATACAATATAGTGCTCCTGTATACCGTCTATCAATAGTATTTGTTTATACCTACCGTCGGTAGTTAACATACAATATAGTGCTCCTGTATACCGTCTATCAATAGTATTTGTCTATACCTACCGTCGGTAGTTAACATACAATATAGTGCTCCTGTATACCGTCTGTCAATAGTATTTGTCTATACCTACCGTCGGTAGTTAACATACAATATAGTGCTCCTATATACCGTCTATCAACAGTATTTGAACATACCTACCGTTGGTGGTTAAGATACAATATAGTGCTCCTATATACCGTCTATCAACAGTATTTGTCTATACCTACCGTCGGTGGTTAACATACAATATAGTGCTCCTATATACCGTCTATCGACAGTATTTGTCTCTACCTACCGTCGGTGGTTAACATACAATATAGTGCTCCCATATACCGTTGATGTCTATCAACAGTATTTCTCTATACCTACTGTCGGTAGTTAACATACAATATAGTGCTCCTATATACCGTCTATCACCAGTATTTGTCTATACCTACTGTCGGTAGTTAACATACAATATAGTGCTCCTGTATACCGTCTATCAATAGTATTTGTCTATACCTACCGTCGGTAGTTAACATACCATATAGTGCTCCTATATACCGTCTATCAACAGTATTTGAATATACCTACCGTTGGTGGTTAACATACAATATAGTGCTCCTATATACCGTATATCAACAGTATTTGAATATACCTACCGTTGGTGGTTAACATACAATATAGTGCTCCTATATACCGTCTATCGACAGTATTTGTCTCTACCTACCGTCGGTGGTTAACATACAATATAGTGCTCCCATATACCGTTGATGTCTATCAACAGTATTTGTCTATACCTACTGTCGGTAGTTAACATACAATATAGTGCTCCTGTATACCGTCTATCAATAGTATTTGTTTATACCTACCGTCGGTAGTTAACATACAATATAGTGCTCCTGTATACCGTCTATCAATAGTATTTGTCTATACCTACCGTCGGTAGTTAACATACAATATAGTGCTCCTGTATACCGTCTATCAATAGTATTTGTCTATACCTACCGTCGGTAGTTAACATACAATATAGTGCTCCTATATACCGTCTATCAACAGTATTTGAACATACCTACCGTTGGTGGTTAAGATACAATATAGTGCTCCTATATACCGTCTATCAACAGTATTTGTCTATACCTACCGTCGGAGGTTAACATACAATATAGTGCTCCCATATACCGTTGATGTCTATCAACAGTATTTGTCTATACCTACTGTCGGTAGTTAACATACAATATAGTGCTCCTATATACCATCTATCAACAGTATATGTCTATACCTACCGTCGGTGGTTAACATACAATATAGTGCTCCCATATACCGTCTATCAACAGTATTTGTCTATACCTACCGTCGGTGGTTAACATACAATATAGTGCTCCTATATACCGTCTAGTAACAGTATGTGTCTATACCTACCGTCGGTGGTTAACATACAATATAGTGCTCCTATATACCGTCTAGTAACAGTATGTGTCTATACCTACCGTCGGTGGTTAACATACAATATAGTGCTCCTATATACCGTCTATCAACAGTATTTGTCTATACCTACCGTCGCTAGTTAACATACAATATAGTGCTCCTATATACCATCTATCAACAGTATTTGAACATACCTACCGTTGGTGGTTAAGATACAATATAGTGCTCCTATATACCGTCTATCAACAGTATTTGTCTATACCTACCGTCGGTGGTTAACATACAATATAGTGCTCCTATATACCGTCTATCGACAGTATTTGTCTCTACCTACCGTCGGTGGTTAACATACAATATAGTGCTCCCATATACCGTTGATGTCTATCAACAGTATTTCTCTATACCTACTGTCGGTAGTTAACATACAATATAGTGCTCCTATATACCGTCTATCACCAGTATTTGTCTATACCTACTGTCGGTAGTTAACATACAATATAGTGCTCCTGTATACCGTCTATCAATAGTATTTGTCTATACCTACCGTCGGTAGTTAACATACCATATAGTGCTCCTATATACCGTCTATCAACAGTATTTGAATATACCTACCGTTGGTGGTTAACATACAATATAGTGCTCCTATATACCGTCTATCAACAGTATTTGAATATACCTACCGTTGGTGGTTAACATACAATATAGTGCTCCTATATACCGTCTATCGACAGTATTTGTCTCTACCTACCGTCGGTGGTTAACATACAATATAGTGCTCCCATATACCGTTGATGTCTATCAACAGTATTTGTCTATACCTACTGTCGGTAGTTAACATACAATATAGTGCTCCTGTATACCGTCTATCAATAGTATTTGTTGATACCTACCGTTGGTAGTTAACATACAATATAGTGCTCCTGTATACCGTCTATCAATAGTATTTGTCTATACCTACCGTCGGTAGTTAACATACAATACAGTGCTCCTGTATACCGTCTATCAATAGTATTTGTCTATACCTACCGTCGGTAGTTAACATACAATATAGTGCTCCTATATACCGTCTATCAACAGTATTTGAACATACCTACCGTTGGTGGTTAAGATACAATATAGTGCTCCTATATACCGTCTATCAACAGTATTTGTCTATACCTACCGTCGGAGGTTAACATACAATATAGTGCTCCCATATACCGTTGATGTCTATCAACAGTATTTGTCTATACCTACTGTCGGTAGTTAACATACAATATAGTGCTCCTATATACCATCTATCAACAGTATATGTCTATACCTACCGTCGGTGGTTAACATACAATATAGTGCTCCCATATACCGTCTATCAACAGTATTTGTCTATACCTACCGTCGGTGGTTAACATACAATATAGTGCTCCTATATACCGTCTAGTACCAGTATGTGTCTATACCTACCGTCGGTGGTTAACATACAATATAGTGCTCCTATATACCGTCTAGTAACAGTATGTGTCTATACCTACCGTCGGTGGTTAACATACAATATAGTGCTCCTATATACCGTCTATCAACAGTATTTGTCTATACCTACCGTCGGTAGTTAACATACAATATAGTGCTCCTATATACCATCTATCAACAGTATTTGTCTATACCCACTGTCGGTGGTTAACATACAATATAGTGCTCCTATATACCGTCTATCACCAGTATTTGTCTATACCTACTGTCGGTAGTTAACATACAATATAGTGCTCCTATAGACCATCTATCAACAGTATTTGTCTATACCTACCGTCGGTGGTTAACATACAATATAGTGCTCCTATATACCGTCTATCAACAGTATGTGTCTATACCTACTGTCGGTAGTTAACATACAATATAGTGTTCTTATATACTGTCTATCAACAGTATTTATCTATACCTACCGTCGGTAGTTAACATACAATATAGTGCTCCTATATACCATCTATCAACAGTATTTGTCTATACCTACCGTCGGTGGTTAACATACAATACAGTGCTCCTATATACCGTCTATCAACAGTATTTGTCTATACCTACTGTCGGTAGTTAACATACAATATAGTGCTCCTATATACCGTTTATCAACAGTATTTGTCTATACCTACTGTCGGTAGATAACATACAATATAGTGCTCCTATATACCGTTTATCAACAGTATTTGTCTATACCTACCGTCGCTGGTTAACATACAATATAGTGCTCTTTGATACCGTCTATCAACAGTATCTGTCTATACCTACTGTCGGTAGTTGCTCCTATATACCGTCTATCACCAGTATTTGTCTATACCTACCGTCGGTAGTTAACATACAATATAGTGCTCCTATATACCGTCTATCAATAGTATTTGTCTATACCTACCGTCGGTAGTTAACATACAATATAGTGCTCCTATATACCGTCTATCAACAGTATTTGAATATACCTACCGTTGGTGGTTAACATACAATATAGTGCTCCTATATACCGTCTATCAACAGTATTTGTCTATACCTACCGTCGGTGGTTAACATACAATATAGTGCTCCCATATACCGTTGATGTCTATCAACAGTATTAGTCTATACCTACTGTCGGTAGTTAACATACAATATAGTGCTCCTATATACCATCTATCAACAGTATATGTCTATACCTACCGTCGATGGTTAACATACAATATAGTGCTCCCATATACCGTTGATGTCTATCAACAGTATTTGTCTATACCTACCGTCGGTGGTTAACATACAATACAGTGCTCCTATATACCGTCTATCAACAGTATTTGTCTATACCTACTGTCGGTAGTTAACATACAATATAGTGCTCCTATATACCGTTTATCAACAGTATTTGTCTATACCTACTGTCGGTAGATAACATACAATATAGTGCTCCTATATACCGTTTATCAACAGTATTTGTCTATACCTACCGTCGCTGGTTAACATACAATATAGTGCTCTTTGATACCGTCTATCAACAGTATCTGTCTATACCTACTGTCGGTAGTTGCTCCTATATACCGTCTATCACCAGTATTTGTCTATACCTACCGTCGGTAGTTAACATACAATATAGTGCTCCTATATACCGTCTATCAATAGTATTTGTCTATACCTACCGTCGGTAGTTAACATACAATATAGTGCTCCTATATACCGTCTATCAACAGTATTTGAATATACCTACCGTTGGTGGTTAACATACAATATAGTGCTCCTATATACCGTCTATCAACAGTATTTGTCTATACCTACCGTCGGTGGTTAACATACAATATAGTGCTCCCATATACCGTTGATGTCTATCAACAGTATTAGTCTATACCTACTGTCGGTAGTTAACATACAATATAGTGCTCCTATATACCATCTATCAACAGTATATGTCTATACCTACCGTCGATGGTTAACATACAATATAGTGCTCCCATATACCGTTGATGTCTATCAACAGTATTTGTCTATACCTACTGTCGGTAGTTAACATACAATATAGTGCTCCTGTATACCGTCTATCAATAGTATTTGTTTATACCTACCGTCGGTAGTTAACATACAATATAGTGCTCCTGTATACCGTCTATCAATAGTATTTGTCTATACCTACCGTCGGTAGTTAACATACAATATAGTGCTCCTGTATACCGTCTATCAATAGTATTTGTCTATACCTACCGTCGGTAGTTAACATACAATATAGTGCTCCTATATACCGTCTATCAACAGTATTTGAACATACCTACCGTTGGTGGTTAACATACAATATAGTGCTCCTATATACCGTCTATCAACAGTATTTGTCTATACCTACCGTCGGTGGTTAACATACAATATAGTGCTCCCATATACCGTTGATGTCTATCAACAGTATTTGTCTATACCTACTGTCGGTAGTTAACATACAATATAGTGCTCCTATATACCATCTATCAACAGTATATGTCTATACCTACCGTCGGTGGTTAACATACAATATAGTGCTCCCATATACCGTCTATCAACAGTATTTGTCTATACCTACCGTCGGTGGTTAACATACAATATAGTGCTCCTATATACCGTCTAGTAGCAGTATGTGTCTATACCTACCGTCGGTGGTTAACATACAATATAGTGCTCCTATATACCGTCTATCAACAGTATTTGTCTATACCTACCGTCGGTAGTTAACATACAATATAGTGCTCCTATATACCATCTATCAACAGTATTTGTCTATACCTACTGTCGGTGGTTAACATACAATATAGTGCTCCTATATACCGTCTATCACCAGTATTTGTCTATACCTACTGTCGGTAGTTAACATACAATATAGTGCTCCTATATACCATCTATCAACAGTATTTGTCTATACCCACTGTCGGTGGTTAACATACAATATAGTGCTCCTATATACCGTCTATCACCAGTATTTGTCTATACCTACTGTCGGTAGTTAACATACAATATAGTGCTCCTATAGACCATCTATCAACAGTATTTGTCTATACCTACCGTCGGTGGTTAACATACAATATAGTGCTCCTATATACCGTCTATCAACAGTATGTGTCTATACCTACTGTCGGTAGTTAACATACAATATAGTGTTCCTATATACTGTCTATCAACAGTATTTATCTATACCTACCGTCGGTAGTTAACATACAATATAGTGCTCCTATATACCATCTATCAACAGTATTTGTCTATACCTACCGTCGGTGGTTAACATACAATACAGTGCTCCTATATACCGTCTATCAACAGTATTTGTCTATACCTACTGTCGGTAGTTAACATACAATATAGTGCTCCTATATACCGTTTATCAACAGTATTTGTCTATACCTACTGTCGGTAGATAACATACAATATAGTGCTCCTATATACCGTTTATCAACAGTATTTGTCTATACCTACCGTCGCTGGTTAACATACAATATAGTGCTCTTTGATACCGTCTATCAACAGTATCTGTCTATACCTACTGTCGGTAGTTGCTCCTATATACCGTCTATCACCAGTATTTGTCTATACCTACCGTCGGTAGTTAACATACAATATAGTGCTCCTATATACCGTCTATCAATAGTATTTGTCTATACCTACCGTCGGTAGTTAACATACAATATAGTGCTCCTATATACCGTCTATCAACAGTATTTGAATATACCTACCGTTGGTGGTTAACATACAATATAGTGCTCCTATATACCGTCTATCAACAGTATTTGTCTATACCTACCGTCGGTGGTTAACATACAATATAGTGCTCCCATATACCGTTGATGTCTATCAACAGTATTAGTCTATACCTACTGTCGGTAGTTAACATACAATATAGTGCTCCTATATACCATCTATCAACAGTATATGTCTATACCTTCCGTCGATGGTTAACATACAATATAGTGCTCCCATATACCGTTGATGTCTATCAACAGTATTTGTCTATACCTACTGTCGGTAGTTAACATACAATATAGTGCTCCTGTATACCGTCTATCAATAGTATTTGTTTATACCTACCGTCGGTAGTTAACATACAATATAGTGCTCCTGTATACCGTCTATCAATAGTATTTGTCTATACCTACCGTCGGTAGTTAACATACAATATAGTGCTCCTGTATACCGTCTATCAATAGTATTTGTCTATACCTACCGTCGGTAGTTAACATACAATATAGTGCTCCTATATACCGTCTATCAACAGTATTTGAACATACCTACCGTTGGTGGTTAACATACAATATAGTGCTCCTATATACCGTCTATCAACAGTATTTGTCTATACCTACCGTCGGTGGTTAACATACAATATAGTGCTCCCATATACCGTTGATGTCTATCAACAGTATTTGTCTATACCTACTGTCGGTAGTTAACATACAATATAGTGCTCCTATATACCATCTATCAACAGTATATGTCTATACCTACCGTCGGTGGTTAACATACAATATAGTGCTCCCATATACCGTCTATCAACAGTATTTGTCTATACCTACCGTCGGTGGTTAACATACAATATAGTGCTCCTATATACCGTCTAGTAGCAGTATGTGTCTATACCTACCGTCGGTGGTTAACATACAATATAGTGCTCCTATATACCGTCTATCAACAGTATTTGTCTATACCTACCGTCGGTAGTTAACATACAATATAGTGCTCCTATATACCATCTATCAACAGTATTTGTCTATACCTACTGTCGGTGGTTAACATACAATATAGTGCTCCTATATACCGTCTATCACCAGTATTTGTCTATACCTACTGTCGGTAGTTAACATACAATATAGGGCTCCTATAGACCATCTATCAACAGTATATGTCTATACCTACCGTCGGTGGTTAACATACAATATAGTGCTCCTATATACCGTCTATCAACAGTATGTGTCTATACCTACTGTCGGTAGTTAACATACAATATAGTGCTCCTATATACTGTCTATCAACAGTATTTATCTATACCTACCGTCGGTAGTTAACATACAATATAGTGCTCCTATATACCATCTATCAACAGTATTTGTCTATACCTACCGTCGGTGGTTAACATACAATACAGTGCTCCTATATACCGTCTATCAACAGTATTTGTCTATACCTACTGTCGGTAGTTAACATACAATATAGTGCTCCTATATACCGTTGATCAACAGTATTTGTCTATACCTACTGTCGGTAGATAACATACAATATAGTGCTCCTATATACCGTTTATCAACAGTATTTGTCTATACCTACCGTCGCTGGTTAACATACAATATAGTGCTCTTTGATACCGTCTATCAACAGTATCTGTCTATACCTACTGTCGGTAGTTGCTCCTATATACCGTCTATCACCAGTATTTGTCTATACCTACCGTCGGTAGTTAACATACAATATAGTGCTCCTATATACCGTCTATCAATAGTATTTGTCTATACCTACCGTCGGTAGTTAACATACAATATAGTGCTCCTATATACCGTCTATCAACAGTATTTGAATATACCTACCGTTGGTGGTTAACATACAATATAGTGCTCCTATATACCGTCTATCAACAGTATTTGTCTATACCTACCGTCGGTGGTTAACATACAATATAGTGCTCCCATATACCGTTGATGTCTATCAACAGTATTAGTCTATACCTACTGTCGGTAGTTAACATACAATATAGTGCTCCTATATACCATCTATCAACAGTATATGTCTATACCTACCGTCGGTGGTTAACATACAATATAGTGCTCCCATATACCGTCTATCAACAGTATTTGTCTATACCTACTGTTGGTGGTTAACATACAATATAGTGCTCCTATATACCGTCTAGTAACAGTATGTGTCTATACCTACTATCGGTAGTTAACATACAATATAGTGCTCCTATATACCGTCTATCAACAGTATTTGTCTACCTACCGTCGGTGGTTAACATACAATATAGTGCTCCTATATACCATCTATCAACAGTATTTGTCTATACCTACTGTCGGTGGTTAACATACAATATAGTGCTCCTATATACCATCTATCAACAGTATTTGTCTATACCTACCGTCGGTAGTTTACATACAATATAGTGCTCCTATATACCATCTATCAACAGTATTTGTCTATGGTTAACATACAATATAGTGCTCCTATATACCGTCTATCAGCAGTATCTGTCTATACCTACTGTCTGTAGTTAACATACAATATAGTGCTCCTATATACCGTCTATCAGCAGTATTTGTCTATACCTACTGTCGGTAGTTAACATACAATATAGTGCTGCTATATACCGTCTATCAACAGTATATGTCTATACCTACCGTCGGTGGTTAACATACAATATAGTGCTCCTATATACCGTCTATCAACAGTATTTGTTTATACCTACCGTCGGTGGTTAACATACAATATAGTGCTCCTATATACCGTCTATCACCAGTATTTGACTATACCTACCGTCGGTGGTTAATATAAGATATAGTGGTCCTATATACCGTCTATCAACAGTATTTGGCTATACCTACTATCAGTGGTTAACATAGAATATAGTGCTCCTATATACTGTCTTTCACCAGTATTTGTCTATACCTACCGTCGGTGGTTAACATGGAATATAGTGCTCCTATATACCGTCTATCAACAGTATTTGTTTATACCTACTGTCGGAGGTTAACATAGAATATAGTGCTCCTATATACCAAGAGGGATAACGGATCTGCATCTAGAATTTTTGTTTGTGATTAGAAAGAAAATGAAGTGTTGTTACTCTCTCAACAAAAATATGGATTTCGGTTAGTTATACAGGAGATTTTGGAGTAAGATTTCAACAACTGTAAATATTATACTTTTTGAACTTATTGTCTAAATTTCGGAGATCTTGAACCCATATTAGAAGTTTTTGATAACAACGAAACTATTATTTTCACTGAGACCTGTCCTGTATACCCTGGGGGATAAACAGTGTATGTATTGAAAACTGTTCATTAAACATTGAATGAAAGTGGACTTTGGACTATAGTAAAATCAGCTGTTTTATAGTAAATTTGACCTATTCACCTATAAGAACAACCAATCATATCAAAAAGAATGTCGATGAGCGATACGTCGAGGTTGATTAAAGAGAGCCGAAGAATAGTTGACGCTTCCAATGATGTCAATCTGAACTCCGGCACATTGCTTAACATGATTTTGGAAATAGTTACGGGTATCGACTCCACAATGAGACGAATGGAAACAAGTATGGAGAAGCGCCTTGATGTTTTGAAACAAGATTTCTTAACGGTGTCAGCTAGGGTTAGAACATTAGAAGACCAGGCGAGCGATTTCAACAAAAAGCTGTCAGACTGCGAGACTAGCTGCCAAGGTGTTAGCAATCTTTTCGATCAGGTATCTGGACAAGTAAAAACTAACAGACGTAATATAAACAATCATGATACGAGAATTAAGAAACTTGAAGACAACACCATCGTCCGACCGGGTGTTCCATCAGTCATCAATTCAAAGGAAATTGAGTCCTTAAAGACAGCCATTCTTGACTAGCAATGCAGGTCAATGAAAAACAATCTGATCTTTACGGGATTGCATAGAGTTCCGGGTGAAGATACGGAAGAGCTTTTGCGATCTTTTCTATACGATCAGCTGAGGATCGACTACAGGATCGAATTCGGCAATGTCCATCGATTCCGAACAAAGGGGGACAACAGAAGAGCACCGATAGTTGCAAGATTCCTATATCACCGTGATCTTGAATATGTTTTAGCAAATGCTACCAGACTAAAAGGTAGACCATACGGAATACGGGAGCAATTTCCTCATGAAATTGAACAAAGGCGGAAGGAACTGTATCCGGTGTTAAAACAGGCCAAACAGCAAAATAGACAAGCCTCTCTTGTGCGTGATAGGCTATACATAGACAACCAGCTCTACATTCCTAACACGGTACTAGAGGACACTAGAACGGAGCATACCGGCTCTTCATCAACAAACCATGACACGAGCCCAAAAGGGTCTTATTCTAGTGATACCCCTCCTAGCAAAAGACAGCGACAGGGACCGTCCCCTGGACCACCGCACACAGATGATTCACCAAATTCTGGCAGATAGGGGAATGGTGCAAGAGGACAACCTCAAAAGAAATCGAAAAATTATAAAACTGTGAATAAGAAATATACAATTAACAATGATAGTTTAAATATTTGTTTCTTAAATGTTTGTGGACTTAAGAAAAGACTATTGTCTCCTGATTTCATTGAAATTTTGCTTGAACATGATATCTGTATTTTTGTTGAAACGATGTTAACTGATTTAGATAATTTAAACTTACCAGACGATTATATTTATGTCACAAAAAATAGAAAAAAATTTAAAAAATCATCAGGTGGAATAGTTGTTATTTATAGAAAGAGTTTAGAAAAAGAATTGAATTTCTATAATACTGAGAGTCAATTTGTTTTATGGTTTAAACTTTCGAAATCAATTTTGTCACTTAATTCAGATGTAATTTTTGGTTGTGTTTATGTACCACCTGAAAATTCTAAGTATTCTACTATAGAAGCTTTTGAAGAATTGGAAAATGAATTGAATATCCTTACAAACACTGAAAATTGTTATATTGCCCTAGTTGGCGATTTTAACTCAAAAACTGGGTCTTTACCCGATTATATTATACCTGATGAGTCAATTGTTAGTATGTTTGATTTAGATTGTGATGCTGATATATTAGATTATTTGTATGATTATGAGAATCTGACTCGAAACAAAATCACTTTACAAAGAGTGTCTCAGTGTACATGTAGACCTAATAAGTATGGTCATAGACTGTTAGAGTTGTGCAGAAAAAATAATTTATATATTGCAAATTCAAGAGTTGGATCAGATAAAGATATTGGGGAGAAAACATGTAACGATTCAAGTGTTGTTGATTATTTAATTATTTCATCAATGCTCTTCCCTTTGATTGTTCATTTTGAAATTGCTGACTTTATACCGTTATATTCTGATTGTCATTCTTTTATAAATTTTAGACTTCAGGCCACATTTAGTAAATCAGATTCAATTGTTATCAACAATAGAAATGATAAAACTTTTGTCAGGTGGAAGAGTGAACAGAAATCTGAATACGTTGATCGAATTCACAATGATTCCGAAGGTATTTTGACCACTGTTATGAATAAACTGGACAAATTGTCCGTAAATAATGATGCAACTCAAAATGATATAAACAATATAGTTTTAGATATCAGCAAAAATTTTAAAGATGCGGCAGCAGAAACGTTTGGGAAAGTAAATAAACATAAACATTTTTACAAACATGAAAATTCAAAACCTTGGTTTAATAGAAAATGCTCGATGAGTAGAAAAAAATTTCATAAAGCTCGAAAGAGATATAGTTTTTTGAAAAATGCTGAAAACAGAAGTAAAATGAGACAAGCTAGTAAAGAACATAAAATAACATTAAATAAATCTTTTGCAAACTATCAACAGAGAGCTGCTGATGAGTTGCGTAACATTTCTAAAAAGGATACAAAAGCTCTATGGAAAATCCTTAATAATCTAAATGATAGTAAAAAAAAAGATAACAATGACGATATATCTCTAAAAGCATTGTATGATCATTTTAAAATACTAAATGAAACTGTTGAGACAGAAAATGATTTCGAACAAGATTTGGAATTTGATACTCTACCAGACGATGTTGAGTTATTTTTAAACAGTCCAGTAACAGAAGATGAAATTAAAAAAGTTGTTTCAAACTTAAAAAATGGCAAAGCTTCAGGTAGTGATGAAATTTTAAATGAGTATATAAAGAATACAATTGACGATTTAATGCCAATTTATGTTAAGCTATTCAATTTGATTTTAGATACTGGAATTGTTCCTGACAGTTGGTCTAATGGAATCATGATTACTATATTTAAAAATAAAGGATCAAGATCTGATCCCGAAATGTACAGAGGAATCACTTTGAATTCATGCTTTAGTAAAACTTTTTCTGCCATGTTGAATTACAGGTTAAATAATTATGCAGATCACGTAGACCTGATTTCAAAGGCACAAGCAGGTTTTCGTAGAGGATTCTCTACTGTTGACAATATATTTGTATTGTATTCTTTAATTACTATATATTTTTCATTTGGTAAGAAGCTATTTTGCACATTTATAGACTTTAAGAGCGCTTTTGACACTGTATGGAGGTCAGGATTGTGGCAAAAAATGCAAAAATCAAACATTAAAGGTAAACTATTTAATGTGATCTATAATATGTATCAAAATATAAAAACATGTGTCAAGAAAGGAAATGAATTTTCCGAATTTTTTATATCTCATACAGGAGTAAAACAAGGTGAAAATCTATCACCTTTTTTATTTTCTTTGTTTCTAAATGATTTAGAAAATTATTTTGTGGAAAATAATATAGAAAGTCTAAATAATATTTCAAAGCTGTGCTTGGAATCATTAGAAATGTATGTTAAATTGTTTATTATACTGTACGCAGATGATACTGCGCTATTGTCTGAAAGTGCAGAAGGATTACAAAAAAACCTTGTATGTTTTGAAGAATATTGTAAAAAATGGAAGCTTAAGATTAACACAAGCAAAACCAAAGTAGTGATTTTTAGTAAAAGGAAAGTAAAAAGAAATCAGAATTTTATGATATATGGTGAAAAAATTGAAATAGTTGATTCCTACTGCTACCTTGGTGTACTTTTCAATTACAACGGTAGCTTTTGTACAGCACGAAAAAAACTTCTTGTTCAAGCACAGAAGTCTTTGTATGCTCTATACCGAAAAATTAAAAATATATGTATTCCCGTCGATTTGCAGCTAAAACTTTTTGACTCATTGGTTAGTCCTGTTTTATTATATGCTTCAGAGGTATGGGGATTTGAAAATAAAGAAAGCATTGAGAAAATACACCTTCAATTTTGCAAAAACATTTTGAAATTAAGAAGCAGTACACCAAATTATATGGTGTATGGGGAACTTGGAAGATTCCCTTTGGAAACCATTATTAAACGTAAAATGGTGTTGTTTTGGAATAACTTGTTATCGGAAAATAACAAGTTATCTTCCATTATGTATAAATTAATGCTCAAATTACATTTTCAAAACCCCACAAAATTTAAATGGATTACGTACGTTAAATCCATATTTGACGAAAATGGAATTAGTTTTATTTGGCAAAATCAACTTCCATTGGATAATCTGGGATTAAAGAACATTATTTCACAAAAACTGAATGATCAATTCATCCAACATTGGTTTTCACAAATGAATAACTCTTCAAGAGGTGCATTTTATTCATTTTATAAAGAGGAATTTCGTTTGGAAACCTATTTGATAAAGTTGAAGCTGTGTGACAGGATTTATATGGCAAAACTCAGATGTTCAAATTTAAAAATTCCTGTAGAAACGGGAAGATGGTCCGGAATTCCAAAAAATGCACGAATTTGTCATCTTTGTGGAAATGGAATAGGGGATGAATTTCATTATCTTTTTAAGTGTCAAAAACAGGAAATAAAACTGCTTAGAAATAAATATATTCCACAATATTATACTGCAAATCCAACGGAGTACAAATTGAAACATCTTTTAACATTTTGTCATGTAGAACTTTACAAAAACTTAGCAATATTTTTAAAAATTCTTACACGATACTTGTGATTTATGTTGGTTTTTAGTTGAAAGTTATGGTAGTTTGTAAATTGACATTTGCTATATTTTCTCATGTATGTAGCATTATTATGTTTAGTGTGAATGTATTGAGTATAAACATGTGTATACGTGTATATATGATGTCCTCTTGTACACCTATGTGTCTGAGGTTTATTAATAAAGTATTGTCTATTGTCAGAATTTATCATGCTGCCTTTTTTTTTGGATTTTTAAAATTCTTGTTATCCCTCAATTTTTACATTCATCCCAAATAATACAACAGTAGTCAATTAGGGGCAGAACACCCATTGTATTATGTTTTCTTGCAGTTATATAAAAAAAAATGTATTTAAGAAAGATGGTATATTCTGGATGATATATTAGCACAACCTTGGTCAATTTGATTTCTCCAGTTACTTAGTGGGCTGTCAATTTTGAAACTAATATTTTTTCACATGAAGAATTTTGTAATACTTTAATTTATTATCAAGTTTGGTTGAAAAGTCTGAATAGTTTCTGCTTTGTTCCAGTAATCAAACATTTTGTTTCATTTGCATCTATGAACATGTTATTCATTTTACACCACTCTTCAACCCTGTATAAATCTTCTTGAACACCATCATTTATATTTTCTAGATGTTTCCCCCTGATTTATGAATAGTGGTGTCATCAGCATATACAACGATATAGGTCTGTTTCACAATTTTTAATGCATAACGAATGTCATTTATAAATAGCACAAACAATAGAGGACAAGGTATAGAACATTGGGGAACACCAAATTTTACATGTTGTTGTTCAGAGTTAACATTACAAATGTATACCTTTTGTTATTCAGGTACGACTTAAAAAAAACTAACAGTAGTCTCACTAAATCCATACATGTCGAGCTTTAAACAAAGAAAGTCATATTCTACCAAATCAAAAGCTTTTTTTTAAATCTTAATAAAATTGCTAGGTTTAAATTACCATCTTTCATTTCTTGCAACCATGTGTCAATGATATTAAATAAATGTCAAGCTCAATCCAGTATATATTCCAAGTTATGGACAAATGATAATGCTATTAAAAATACCAAATCATAACCAGTGCTTTTCTCTTTTTCTATTTACAGTATATGACTAGGTAATAATGATTACTTTTTTCAACTATTTTCATTCTTTTTTGTTTCCTCTGCTTTTGTATCAAGGGCATAATTGTTTATGGCAAACTAAGCATCTGCATAATCAAACTATTCCTAACTATACTCTACCTCAAATTCTGGAAACTGCAGAATTTTTGTCATAGCAGTCTTATGGTAGCTGAACTATTTCTATTTTTTGTAAATCTGGATTAATAAGTCTTTTGTCACATTCTGGGGCTATAGAAAAAAAACATTACAGAATTATCAAAATTATGTGTGTATAATGTTTGTGTACAGTCATTCAACTAAAAAAGGACAAAAATTATTTTTTTGTGTATAAATAAATAATTGTGATTTTAATGTCTTAATATTATAAAAAAAACTTCAAAAGATTAAATTTAAATTATAATCTAAACATGAAAGAGCACATATAAATCAACCTTTTACTCAGATCTATATCTAAAACCAGTTATAACTAGCTATAATATCTTTGACTTCACAAATATCATCATCTAATTTTACAAATCAGTATTTATTTGGTGGCACTTCCTGCACACTAAGTATGCCTTAGGTTTAATTTTGATGCAATCACATTTCAGAAGGTACATGTCTTGAACTGTTTTAATGAATAAATTACAGTTTTAAACTCAGTTTAGGCTGACCTGAGGTCAATAGTCTTAAACAATGTCATCAAACTGTAATATATTGATATTGTGACATTTATGGGAAAGAGCATATGAGTTAGTCATATTGGTCAATACAATGGAAAGTTTATAGCTGAGACTACTATAACACTATGTGTTATACTAGTAGTCTCAGTTTATAGCTGAGACTACTATAACACTATGTGTTATACTAGTAGTCTCAGTTTATAGCTGAGACTACTATAACACTATGTGTTATACTAGTAGTCTCAGTTTATAACTATGTTAATGTTAATTATATACATGACATAATAATTAAATCAATTAAAAAACTATTCCAAAGATTTCTCTCAAATCATGTTTACATTTTTTTAGAGAAGAGTCTGTCTGAAATATATTCAGGGGTAGTCCAAATAATTATGACTTCTTAAAAAACTATATTATGGGGAAAAAGGGGGGGGGGGTCTATTATGTTTTTTTCATACAGGAGGAAGACGTCAAAGCAAAAAAAAACCCAACAAAACAAAATAAAATAATAGCCTGTCAAGACGTCCTTATATCATAATAATTTGGTCTAATTTTGGGATAATACATTTAACTTCCTTTGATGTCGGGGAGGGGATAAGTTTTGACGATTAATTATTCTTGAAACTAACAATAATTATTTCTTATTGTTACTTTGTTAAGCGAGCGCGATGTGTGGTTCTCGAGTTATTTAAAAAAAAAAGGGGGGGTTGTTACTTTATCAAATTTACCCAGTTTGGAGACAAGAAATATTTAAAATCTAACCATAAACTCCAATGTTCCTGCTTTTTTTTTAGCAGAACAAACACGATGGCATTCTCGTCTCTGTTATAATCAATAGTTAACTCATTTCTTCTTCCAGGTTACTTCTTAATCAATTATGATTATCAGCTGTCTGTTTATGTTAAACTGGTCCGTAATTCCATCGTAGTGTACCGATAAGTGAACACAACAGGGATCCAGTTTATTAAACGTCTGTAAACCGAGGTGGTATATAATATGCAAGGTTCCTGAGTCAGTAACCGTAACTATCACCGTGCTTTGTGCGCATGCGCAATAAACACCAACAACAAGGATAAAACAAAGTACACAGTTCCGTAATTTCGTATATTTTTCTTATCTTCATACTAAAGAGCTCCAAAAGTAGGCGTGCTTAGGTGCACTGGGCGGGTCTAAAAACCGACTCTCGGTGGTTAACGTCTCTCGATGGTTAACTTTAAGTGCCTACCGAACCGGACTACAACAAATCAACTACATGTACTTTTATAGGCAAATGTACATTAATTTTGTAAGTGTATGAGGACACATGCAGGACCCGCTACGTTTGTTTACAGTTGTCCTTAACCAGGAACATGTTCAATGGATGTCGTGTGTTGATGTGGTTCATAAGTGGTTCGTGTTTCAAGGCTCCGTGTTGAAGGCCGTACTTGTTCATATAGTGGTTTACTTTTTACAAACTATGACTTGGAAGTAGATTTGTCTCATTGGCACTCATATCATATCTTCTTATATCTACTTGCTGAATTTTAAATGACTACAAATATACCTTTTAATCGTTTAGACAACTCTCTAGAAAACAAGACATTTGCCAGTTTACTCTGATCGTAACAGACTCTCGGTTCATATTTCTTTTCACTGTTAATATCAGCAAAGTTTATTCTTCCCTCTGAAACAGGCATTAACTATATATATATAATTTGATTCAAAAGTTCTTTTACTGACGACGTGTACATATTGATGATTATTGAAAGATTAACCATAAGTCGACCATGTACGAACGTCTTTATCTTCTAAGAAGGTTATTAAGTTCAAACGCGGCAAGCGTCAAACGATTTTAAAAATGAAGAGTAAACCAACACTGTTTTGATACTTGTTGTTTTCAATAACATTGCGGGAATCGATCCATTGAAAATAAATAGCCCCACCATCCTTTCCAAAGTTGGTCTTAAAAACTTGTATCGGATTTTCTCAAAAAAAAAAAAAAAGATTGCATCGTTTACAGTTGAAAACAAGTCTTACGAACTTTTGTGAAAATATTTTCTTTTGTTCATATTTTAAACAAAATACCAAAAGAAAAAAGCAATCAAAATCCGAGGAACCCTTTTCCTCAATACAATCTTGGATCCTTTACTATTACTCTAAGAAAACAAATATCATTTGCCAAAAAATTTAATAACCGCGAAAGCAGTCAACATGAATAAAGTTCAAAGCTTTTGCATTACTTTATATTTGTGTCATACTACTAACTTTCATGGGCATTAGACGAAACTGTTATAACACGACTAGGTGCGCATTTCTTCAGTAAATCAAGGAGTAAGTTGGTCAAAAGGAAGTGACCCAAATGATTGACACCAAACTGCATCTCAAATCCATCTTCTGTTCTTAAATCATCCGGGCAGTAAAACACACCTGTTAAAAAGTAATAAAATTAAATACTTATGGTGAATACATGATCGTCAAACAATAGTTATGCTCCTATCTGGTATAAATGAAAACATGGTCATACGTCAATTGGACAGCAGATGCATTTTAAAAAGTGCCAGTTGAGTCATTCCTTTGACATCACCAACCCCTACATGTAATTATGAAACTATCAAAAATAACAGCAAATTATAACACTTTATAGAATTCCGGAAATCTTGAATAGCATATAGCAATTCCATACATATGTAGGGATAAATTACCATAAATTCTCGCATATAAGGTTTCTTTTGACATTGTCGTTAAAATAAAGATAGTGACTGGGCGATGTAAGTCTAACAAGTGAGACTTTGTCGACATGCATCTGAACACTCGATTTGGTATTCCTGCAATTAATTTACGGTTGCTTTTTTTACTCTAATGTTTGTCACTTTATGTTTCTTCTGATAATGTTTCAGCTGATGTCGGTATTGCTTTCAAATTTGTAAAAAGCTTTAAAAATTATATTCTTCTGTAGTTCGTTTGGTCTTTATAAGAATTCAAGGAAATAAGAAGTCTATAGGCAAATTCGACAACAACCTGCCAATGCAAAAGCATTAAGCGGATGAATTAACAATATACCAAGCCCTTAGTCTGGTTATGTATTCCATAAATTTGATCAGATTTCACAAAGACTATCAAAGACCAGTCATCAATACCAAATGATGAAGCTTGGTAAAATAATTCGAGGTGTGAACATGTTTACGTGTCATTGAGTGAGTTCATTACGCATAAGGACATTTACTTTACTTCTGTTCAAATCAAAAATTGATACGAGTATACTGACCAGCATTGTTTATCAGTATGTCCAGTCGCTCCTCATTCTGATTGATGTCTTTAGCAAACTGTCTAATTGACTTAAGTGAAGCCAAGTCTAGATGTTTAACACCAATTTTGGCATCTCGTACCTGTCTTTTTATCTCATAAACAACCTTGTTTGTTTTCTCCAAGTCACGACAGGCTAAAATCACTTTGGCGCCTAGAAGATAGAAAGCAAAGCAATGAAAACATCACTTTTATCAGCAAAACAAAGGGAAAATATTTGAATAATTTACCATTATAAATATAATTTTAATAGTTATCAAAAGTACCAGGATTATAATTTTATACGCCAGACGCGCGTTTCGTCTACATAAGACTCATCAGTGACGCTCAGATCAAAATAGTTAAAAAAGCCAAATAAATACAAAGTTGAAGAGCATTTAGGACCAAAAATTCCAAAAAGTTATGCCAAATACTGCTAAGGTAATCTACTCCTGGGGTACGAAAATCCTTAGTTTTTCGGAAAATTCAAAGTTTTGTAAACAGAAAATTTATAAAATTTATCTTGTCACTATTTACATTTTAAATTTAACCAGTGTTACATCTGTATAAAACTAACAAAAATGTAGAACAACGAACTTTATATTTCTTATATGACCATAATTAGAAAGCTCATCTAAGTCTTTTCGATGCCTCAAATAAAGAGAGTGCCACGCTCTTTGCACGTTAAGAACCCTTGCAACAACTCTTTTAGGGGTCCGTAGGTGGCCTGTTGCAAGGCAAAATTTCTGTCCCTATCCAATATATCCTCATTTTCCAGTGGCAGTCCAAATTTCCCCGACCATCATCCCAGATGGCCTCTATTGTATCAACCTACCTATTGTATTTTTGTGAACTTGTTCTCGTCCTGAATATGCATGAACTATTTGCCACTGGACGTTAAGCAACCAACAATCAATCAAACAATAAGTCTTTTCGGGGCCATTCATAGCTAACATATATGAATTATGGGCTTTGCTCATTGTTGAAGACTGTAAGGTAACCTATAGTTGTTAATTTATGTGGCAATCATATCACATCTTCTTTTTTATAATACATTATTGACAAGATAAATTGTATTTTCTACTACATGTATTTTCAATAAATGACAAGCAATAATATACGACGAGTGTCTTGAGACATTTAGTCACGAACAAAAATAAATATAAAAAGATACCTTACCTGAAACAGTAGTGTAACATCACCATAGATCATGTATTCGAAAATTGATGTGTATGATAATGAAAGAGAGAAACAATGCCCTGTCCTCTAACACTTGTGACTTAGTACAATTTACCTCTCTTTGCTAGGTTCTTTGCCACCTCTTTACCTATTCCTGAACTAGCGCCCGTAATAATCACAGTCTTGTCATCTAGTCGTGCTGTTCCGGTATATCTTGTTCCATATAAGTACTGCCGTAGTGCTATGAAACCAATAACTGCCAAGAAAATTCAGTTTATATCATCTATTTATATGTTTTTAAATTCAATTTTATCAAACCATTTAAATGAATGTGTATATTCCTCTAATATCGAGTCTTTATGTTTTTGCAATCATTTTCCCCGACTTTGATTCATATCAAATTAAAAAAACAAAACATCATGCATCTTTTAAAGACTAAAATATCGATCAGTAGAATCCAAAATCTTATGAATGAATTGTAGACGTCATAGCAGTCAGAGAAAAAAACACGAGCTTGTGCAATGCCAACATATAGGTATCAACTGATTGTTGGATCTTGCATGAACATATGTATATAACAATAATATGTATTTTGATTTCAATTTACGGATAATAAAAAATCAGTTTTTGTGCCAAAAAGCACAATAGTCAAAGATCTTATTACAGTGTTGAATTGGTGACCTTTAAGAATAAGTTTGTTTAGCTTTAGATCAATAGCACTTGGATCGTATACGAAATTATAGGTTCAATAAACAACATCACCGTAAAAGTTAGAACGTGCTCTCCGGTTTGTTATAAGTTTCTTCTTTCAATCCAAATCTTCGTATCTATAGAAGCATTCGGTAAAGGCTTTAAGCAATTTTTATGTAATTGCATTACAAGAATATCGCTCAAAGTGATCACAAACGTATGTGGCCTATGTTGAAATTTGTTTTCCTTTTAACCCATTTATCTCACAACATAGCTATGAAGTATTGGAATTCGTTTCCCTTTTCAACGCATTTATTTCTAACAATTTTGTCATGACGTATTGAAATTCGTTTCCCTTTTTACGCATTTATCTCACAATATTGTCCTGAATAGAAAATGTAAAAAATGTTTTTAATGACAATGACAAAAGAACAGGATAATGCCGCTACAAGGCAGCACTCGCACCCGCAAAGTGAAAAGGGAGTTATATAAGTTGCAATCATGTTTCTCAATCCACCAGAAATAAATATATTTAAACTAAACAAGGATCTATAGTAAAAGAGGAGCGAATGATACCAGAGGGACATTTAAACTCACAGTAACAGATGCATTGGTATAATTCAAGTATGAAATCATCTCGGAGACAGAACTTATGGGTGGCGCCTGTGTTTGTCAAATTATAAGTTGACAACATGTAACAATTGTAGATCTCCCCTGACCTAAGACGGAACCCATTGCATATCAAATCTTTCTATTATTGTAATGTTCAAGTCGGATTTGTATGATGATAGTTGATACGACAAATATTGTATAATTATATGTTGTCTATATATATCCGGCTCATGTATATCACGTTCACAGTTGTATAAAATATAACATATATACCAATTATCAATTATTGAAGTGAAAAAAAAATCATTTCTCAATTTAATTTTAAGATCAATTTCCTGCTTTACTTGCTTAACAACATCAAGTGTGTTTTAAATCAACTTATTTATAAACAGCCTTGACTTTACAAAAAATAGCAAAATACTACACATTAAAAAGGAAATTAAAATACAGTATGTTAATTTTTTTCAGTTTTTCAAAGGTGTAAAGTTTAATAAAGAAAATGCAAACTTGTTAAGCATATCAGAGAAAAGATATGTTAATTTACTTACAAAATCCAAAGAATATGTAGAAGACGAATTTGTTTTCATTAATTACATCCTGAATTACACCAAAGACACTCATTGTGAACTAGTGAGGTCTTATTTCGCTTGCTAGCGGTATTTTATTAAAGAAAGAGTTATGTCCCTTACTATTCTATTTCACAAATTATTTCGCAAGTTTACATTGCAACTTTATTGAAACATATTTTATAAACCAAAACCACAATATATCCAATAAGACCAGGGAACAATAAATCGACAACATAACACATTGTTGTGATAATTTTCCTTTATTCTAATAATTTTTTTAGACAAGCGATTCGCTAGATAACGAAAAGAAACTGTTATTAAAATTCTTTAAATTCTCCTCTACAATTGATGTCCTACGATTATTCAATCTTTATGACGGGCAAACGAGGTCTCACAATGACAGAGGTGTGTTCCTCACACAAAATGGACCAACATAGAGTTAAAGAGGAAAAACGATTGAACTTGATACTGCATAAAATATACGTTGATCATTACGAATAATTCGATATGATGTGTATGCGTTTCAACTCACTAGCGTTTTGTGTTCGCGGTCTAAGATCTAAAGAAACCAACAGATATGTCAAAATTCGTGAAATAAAATTAACGGTACCAATTTTCTTGCACCAGATGCGCATTTCGACAATATATGTCTCTTCAGTGATGCTCGTGGCCAAAATATTTGAAATCCAAAACTTATATAAAAGATGAAGAGCTATAATCCAAAAGGTTCAAAAAGTATAGCCAAATCCGTGAAAGGAATCGGAGCTTTGCATGAGGGAGATACATTCCTTAATTTATAATAATTTCTATTATTTTGTAAAAGCAAATTTTAATAACACAAAAAAATCCGTATTTTCATGCCAGTACCGAAATACTGGCTACTGGGCTGGTGATACCCTCGGGGACTTATAGTCCACCAGCAGAGACATTGACCCAGTGGTAGTAATAAAATTAACGGTACCAATTTTCTTGCGCCAGATGCGCATTTCGACAATACATTTCTCTTCAGTGATGTTCGTGGCCAAAATATCTGAAATCCAAAAATTATATAAAAGATGAAGAGCTATAATCCAAAAAGTCAAAAAAGTATAGCCAAATCCGTGAAAGGAATCAGAGCTTTGCACGAGGGAGATACATTCCTTAATTTATAATAATTTCTATTATTTTGTAAAAGCAAATTTTAATAACACAAAAAAATCCGTATTTTCATGCCAGTACCGAAGTACTGGCTACTGGGCTGGTGAGACCCTCGGGGAATAATAGTCCACCAGCAGAGGCATCGACCCAGTGGTAGTAATAAAATTAACGGTACCAGTTTTCTTGCACAAGATGCGCATTTCGACAATACATGTCTCTTCAGTGATGCTCGTGACCAAAATATTTGAAATCCAAAACTTATATAAAAGGTGAAGAACTGTAATCCAAAAGGTCCAAAAAGTATAGCAGAATCCGTGAAAGGAATCAGAGCTTGAAAGTGACACAGTCAGAATGTAGACTCGTATTGCAGGTACTAAATGTTTACCTGGAAACCATTACCCTGTCGACACTCTCGGTCTCGCTCAAATTGGGAATCCCCCACTTTTATGTATTTTTAGTTTTGCTTTGATTTATATCTTCAATATGTTTTGAACATCGATAAACTACTGTTGCCACTGAATTACACCAGTCTTTTACTTACGAAACGATGGATCAACTTCTGGCAACAGGTCAAGAAGGTAGCATTATATTTCTACACATCCAATTGAAGGAAAATGAAAACAGTCACTACATTTTACATTAAAATCAGTAAAACCATAAATATCAGTGGCGGATCCAGAGGGGGGGGGGTTCCGGGGGTTGGAACCCCCCTTTTTTTTGGCCGATCAATGCATTTGAATGGGAGCATATAGTTGGAACCCCCCCCCCCCTTTTACTCTGAGTTGGGAACCCCCCCTTTTGAAAATGGCTGGATCCGCCACTGAATATGTTTCTCTGCTGGAAAGAAGAGGTATGACCAATTTCCCCCTTATTTGATTCATTCACAGGGTCAAACACAGGGACATATTGTATCGAAAGACGTCTCTAATCAAAATCCAATTAAAGTGTATACACAATACAATACGTACCTTCAAAAGCATTTTGATTTTGGAAAAAGGTGTTCTTCTGATTCATTTTTGAGACAAATACTTAATAATGGACAAAAGCTGTTAAAATTGCTGTTTCAGGCGTTTATAATTTGGTGATATGTTAAGAAATGATAAATCATATTGCAAGAACGTTAAGTTAAAAAATATATCATAAATATATGAGTAAAGATTGAATGATTATAATAAATTAGAAATAGATTAAGTGGATATTTGCCTTACCTCCTTTGAAAGAAAGCAAAATGTTCTACTATAATTGGAAGTAGGGAAAAAAAGGGGGAAACTGTAAGTTATTTTTTTTAAAACATACCTTTATTGTTGCAAATCACTAAAAACCCACAACATTGAGAGATAATTAAGACTGATTATCGTGAAATTTCTAGCGAATTTAAAATGCACGTTGACATATTGTTATGTTCTTTTCAATAAATACGAAAGTGTAATCCACTGGGAGAGAAGGTCAAATATTACTAAAAATTTAACGGTACTAATTTTCTTGCACCAGATGCGCATTTAGACAATACATGTCTCTTCAGTGATGCTCGTGACCAACATATTTGAAATCCAAAGCTTATACAAATGATGCTATAAACCAAAAGGTCCAAAAAAGTATAGCCAAATCCGTGAAAGGAATCAGAGCTTTGCATGAGGGAGATACATTCCTTAATTTATAATATTTTATATCGTTTTGTAACAGCAAATTTTATAAACACAAAAAATCCCCTTTAATAGGTTTTTAATAAATCTATTTTAGCATTAACTAGATGGATAAGAACAATAAGAACAATAACAGATTCTGTCTGTACATCATAACAACAACAAAAAGTCTAGATATATATCTGAGAGTTCTCGCAGTTATTGACAACTGATTCAAATCCATTAATAAATAATACAAAAATTCCTGCATCTTAAACTAAATTATCAATTAGCACACTTCGACATCCAATGGATTTAGTGTAAAGACGTCATAAACCGTCAGAAAAAAACACGATCTTGTGCAATGCCAATATATAGGTATCGATAAACTCATCATATATACCAGGATTAAATTTTGCATTAACACCAGACGCGCCAGATTATGTATTCATAAATATGCATATGTATATAACAATCAGTAATACCAATACAACAATATTTTAAAAATCTAATTACAGTTTTAAATGGGTAACGTTTCAGAATAAGTTTATTTTTAAAAAAGGATCGATAAGTTCACCAGGATCGTTTCTAAATTGCCGGACACGGTAAACAACATCTCCATAGAAATAGTAAAATCCTGTTTGAAATAAGTTTTCTACGGGTACATCCAAACTGCAAAACCAAACCGTTACATCTACGGAAGAATTAAGTAAAGGTTACAAAAACCCCGACTAAATAATTTACCAGTGACACATAGATTACGTTCATTACAATCAAAAACGTCACAACAGACACGGGCATAGCGAGAGATGTGAAATATAAACACTGTAAGCTTAAGATGGTGTTAAAGGAACATAATCATTCAAAAATAGGAAAATAAACAATAGAGAACGAAAACAAAGTGTTGTTGAATTTATCAATTATACGCAATTGATACAGGTCTTAATTTAGTTTGGTCATACACATTGATTCATAACAGTACATAAAAAGCTATTAAAGGGGAGCAATTAGTGTCCATACTAATAACCACAATCTACAATTTCATACATTGAGATGTCAAAACATATACTTTCAAAAATATGTTTGGTTTCTATAGTACTATAAAATATGTCGATCAGTTCTTTCTTTGTCCATTGTTCTAGTTCCACCAGGGTCTATGTTTTCAGTCCAGTCATGAGGATTAAATATACTTAATTTACAAATCAATTTTGTTAAAGTGTATTTTTATTTTACTGCGACAATATACACAGAAAAGGTCATATTTTTTGTTTTAATACATACACCAAATTTAAGTCCTTATATTCAGGTGTGCCTGTTGAAATTATCGAAAACTGTTTGAATTAGTAACCACTGTTGGGTAGATGCCACTGCTGGTGGGCGTTTCGTCCCCGAGGGTATCACTAGCCCAGTAGTCAGCACTTCGGTGTTGACACGAATATCAATTATATGTTCATTTTTATAAATTCACTGTTTGTAATAGTATGAATTATTCGATATACTAAGGATTTTCTCATCCCAGGCATAGATAACCTGAGCAGTATTTGGCACAACTTTCTTGAATTTTGGGTCCTAGGTGTCAATACACGACACGATGTAATTAACTCAAAAAAAGAGTGTATGGTTTATAATAAAAGTTTTCTTTCGTATATGGTTCATTTGGCGTCTGCACATTTTTGTTTTCGTTCGCTAAGTGGTAGTATACGTTTCGGTCATCATTCGTTTTGTACTTAAACGTTAAAAGCACTGAAACAAAACAAACAAAAAACATTGTAAAAGAAGAAAATGTTTATTAAAAGCTTTCAGCAATATATTATAAATAACAAATACAGAAAAAACAATGGCAATACATTATTGATAATATGGTATTCCATGTCATGGATCATTGTATGTTATATTTATGTTCAACACTTAGCCACAAGCATGGAATAGTTTGATGAAAAGGACGTAAAGGAAATCATAATTATTCTGAAGAAATTATCATTTGATTTGCAATATTTAGGATATACATATCCGTATTGTATCATAATTGTTTGTCACGATGGTAGCTTTTTTGTTCTTTAATGTTTTTATTTTAAATGCTAGTTACCTCTGAAAATCTTTCAAGTATTAAAAAAGAAACGTTGATAAAGAGGGATAAAGGTGAAGCATAAAATGGCTATCAACTTTAACACACGTAACAATTATATAAAGAGGGATAAGGTGAAGCATAAAATGGTTATTAACTTAAACACACGTAACAATTAACATATTTCAATATTTAAAGGTAATTATGTATATTTTGTGAGGCATACACTGTACGGCAAATTAACCTAGGCTGTCTGAAGTTTTGACTAGTTGCGGTTCAAAGCCAACACAGTTTCACCATCTCCTTAATAAAGGCAACAGTAGTATACCGCTGTTCAAAACTCATAAATCCATGGACAAAAAACAAAATCGGGATAACAAACCAAAACCGAGGGAAACGCATTAAATATAAGAGGAGAACAACGACATAACACTAAAATGTAACACATATAGACAAAATCCCACGAGAATAACAAATATAACATATATATATATAACATCAAAACCAAATATAAAGTAACAACTATAATGGAATTTTATGAGACTGTCATACATGTTTTTTTTGTCATACAAGTGGAAGATTTAGCTAGCTTTAAAGAAAAACCTGTATAAAGTCAGGAATATGACAGTTGTTATCCCTTCGTTTGAGGTTCTCAGCTTTTGATTTTGCCATTTGACTATGGACTTTCTATTTTGAACTTTTCTCAGAGTTCGGTATTTTTATTATTTTGTACCTTTTTCTAAGTCAAAACTAAAATAACTAAAAACAAGTTTACAAGTTTATGAAAACAACTGAATATATTTGTGTTTATAACCATAAAATGTGTTCAAACTTACATATCTTTGTGTCAAAGAGTAAAATAACAAACATAAGTTATCTTAGTTATTTGAAATGGAGTAAAAGACAAAAACTTCCAGCCTATTCACTAAATGTAATGAAAGGGTTTTAGATTTCCAATGCAGTCAGCATACACTGAATTGTCGTATGATTGTCAATGAGACAACTAAAACAGAAACGTCTAGGATGTTACCAACTACAAGTCATCATATGACCTCTATTTAAGAGAAAATATTATAACTTAGATTAATCTTTAAAATACATAAGATAACTGACTGTGAAGAAATTGAAACACCGAAAGATGCCAGTAGACAACCAGCGACATTAACAGAACTAAAATGTCGTTTCCCGGGACAGGTACAATAACATTAAGGCTGGGGTATCAGAGGTAAATAAGATTGTTAATATTTGGAAGACGGATCTCAGAATACAAATGAATGAGTAAATGTAGTAATGACAATAATAAGCAGAGTACAAAGTCCAAATAGATAAATTAAATATGTTCTATTAAAAAAAAGTAAAATTAAAAATATACTTTAAATGAAATGTATTCAATTTTACAAAAGGGCCATTCCTAATCGTATCACGATGTTTATTGTCATCTGTGTAAAATGATTTCTAAATAAATCAGAAATTTTCGTATACGTTTGAGGACACCAGATAGACGTTCAGGGCTTCATAACACAGACGATACTCCTCCTGAAATGAAAAAAAAGAGGACATTTGTATATACCCAATTGATTTACGAAACTAATAAGGAGGAATACCATATTTTCTAAAGGATAACCTGTATATTAAGGCTAAGAAACGAAATAAAATTTTAAGGGAACATTGTCATGGCTTTATGAAAATTTACAAATGCTTTGTAATAATTTCAATGGTAATTCATTTTGTAAGTAGACACATAGAATAGTTACTTAGTAACAAATGTTGATTAAACCTTATGTTTCCAGTCTGTTAAAAAAAAACCGACCGACCCGTCATAATATGCATCTTTGTTTTTAACGCACCCCAAGGATGTTAAAGGCACTTATTAAGATCATAAGGATTAAAAATAGGTACGTACAAAATCTGCAAAGAACTCGGGTCTTCTCAACTGCAACAGTCTGGCAAGTTGAAATATGTTTGCATTTTTATCAATAATCATACTGGAAACAGCATTTGCGAACGTGCAGAAAACCCCACAGGTTGCAGCTCCATCCCTGAAACATTAACAAAATCTTAAGGTCAATTTCCTTTTTTTTCACGAGCAACGCTACCAGTTAAAAAAAAAAACCCGAAATCATATGCACATCCTCGTACAATATCTACAAAATTGCATTTTAATTTACTCTTATGAAATTGCTGCTTTCAACCCTTTTCTCTATTGTTTCGTGCAGTGATAATAATGAATTCTTATGTTAAATTTACTTAACATATATGGCGTTCTTAATTTGGTGAATTATTTACAACATCAGAGTAATGTTTATCTGAACTGCTGACTCACTGCATTTTAATTGTTTTTCTTTCCAATAGAAAGTCAACCTTCAATAGAAATCTTCTCACAACCCTTTTTCAAACACTTTAAGAAACATGTGAATGATATTTTAACTTTGATTTTAGTTGGAAAAAGCGTTCACATAATAAGTATTTCATATGCATCTCAAATGCGCTTAATCCATCATTTTCTACATAAGCCATAATACACCTTCTTTACTAATGTAAACGAGAACGGGATAAGGTACCGGTGTTTGATGTATCTATTAACAGTTGTAAATAGGTTAATAAAATTTAGTTTTAAAGAAAAATAAGAGAACATGTACCAAGTCAGGAATAAGACAGTTGTTATCCATTTGTTTGATGTGTTTGAGCTTTTGATTTTGCCATTCGATTAGGGAATTTCCGTTTTGAATCTCGAAGTTCAGTATTTTTGTGATTTTACTATTTATAGCAGGGTTGAATACCAACTAACTATGGAATACACACAATCTGATTGAATAAGATACATATACACGATGTGATATCAAGTTGTTCCTCGCACGGACATTAATGATTTTATATTGAAAGTTAGTGTATAAATAATAAATAAATATATATTTTCATTTGATACTTACCCGCTTACAACGGTCACTGGATCATTGGACATTCTGACACGAGTAGATATACAATTAACAAGTTTACACAGGACCTGTGGATTAGGAAGTCCATTGGACACTGCAAGATACATGGCTATTTCTCTCGATTGGTCACCCTTTAATGTTTAAAATACTTGAAATAAATTTTTGTTAATTAAATAATTGAGCGATTTAAAAAAAGAAATGTTAATCTTAACAAAAAACTAATTTTAAATCCTGTACATTTACATTAAAAACTGTTACAACATCCGATATATATTTTTGAATTTTGTGTAAAAAGATTGTTGCTTAACACTTAACTCTCAAAACAGTCTGCCATTGTACAACTTGTTATGTACTTATATTTTTGTTTACAAGTCGTATTACATCAATAACTACCTTCTTAGATAGAACGACTTTACAACTTGTAACATCCAGATCTTCTTGTTTTCTCCTTGATATGTCCAAGCTATATTTCCCGCATGTAAAGGTGTCATTTGAAGTTGAGTACACTAAATCAACCTGTATAAATATATCTCATAGGATCAGAATTCAATACTTAAGTTGATCATTTTTCACGAGAAAAATAGGAAATCAAACATTATTCTGCATATGAATTTGAATTTGTTAAGGGAGGGAGTATGACCACTTACAAACACGTTTTCCCCTTCCACGTTCTTTTGAATTTATAATTCAGTGGTTGATTATTGTTGCAAGTTAATAGTTAATTATTTTGTCATTAATTAGGATGATGGGTTTTTGTAGCTTGAATATTGTTGCACATTTGGTCATGTCGGCCTTTATTGATGAATAGAAGACAACAAATGCAAGTTTTTAACGACCTTGACTGGCTATACAGCCCTTGCACGGTCGGTGTGAATAGAAGTTATTTGTTTGTTTGTATGTCAAAGTATACATACCGACTTTAAAAGTGTGAATAGAAGGTATTTGTTTGTGCACTTTTAAAGTCGGTATATATACGTTGACATAAAGTTACTTACATTCACTTCATTTGGACTCTTGTTATATGTATCTCATTAGCAATAATATCGTGTCACCTTCATTCTATGTTGCATTCATTCTTAACCCGCTTTACCTCGTGATGTAGATATTACAAAGTTCAATGTTTGCTATTGGAATCCCCAAAATCATTTGTTTGAAATAATGAATTAAATAGTACATAAAAGCATCGCATAAAAAGAGTATGCAAATTATTCTAAAATTAATATGATAAAAGTAATTAATTTTTGATAATTTCATAGTGAAAGAAATATAAATATATGTAGTATAAATAGAATTAAAACTTATAACGTAGACATAGTTAAATAGATATAAACAATGTATACCTCAGCTGCGTCATTTAGAAACACAACAATGGTTGACGAATTGTGATCTCTCACCATAGTCCAAAAGTCAACTTTGGTGTCAGGTAGTGGTAGCTGTGTTGTCAAATATCCAACGAACTTTGTATAGGACTGTAATTTCAAAACATTATATTTATACATGTTGTTAATACAAGTTGAACCCAAGTTACAATTACATCATAGAATTTGTAAGAAAAACTCGATAATCCAACAGGAAATAATCAGATCTAAGATATTGCCGTATTAACAAATTTTCTGAAAATATCTAAAGTTTACTGCACAAGTTAAGAATTTCGATATCCGATACCATGTACCGTTGATGAGTTGGTGTACCGTAAACGGAATAAATGTCTGTCAAAGAACAGAGCTGTGTCTGAGGGAACCATATTCCTTGATTTAAAAGTGTTTCTTACTTCACAGCGGCAAATGTCAATAAATGTGTCGGCTTTTGTGTGCATATCACTTTTATGATAGTCGCATCAAATTCCGTTATTTTCACAACGATGCGTGTACAAAACAGACATAAACTAATCAAAATATGGTTACAGCAGTCATCACTGTGTTACAATCTCAAGACAAACAAACATATACAAAAAACACAAAAAAACATCTATCAAATTAAAAAAAACCATATTCCTTGTTTTTCGTGTTGGGCGTCAGAAAATGCAAACGTCGTATACAGCTAAGTATCGGGAATTTGTACATTTTCCCTGAAATCTTACTGCTTGATATTTGATTAGACTATGGACACGACTTGCTACTCGAAAACATTAGGCAATTACGTCACGTATCAGTGGAGCAATGACGCGTTATTCATTAATGAAATGCCCGCGACTTCATTAATACAACCAAACTAACAACACGACGTTATTTATGCGCATAGATAGTTCAACACCTTTATTAATTTTCTTCTGTATTCTTAACCAAAACAAACCATTTTGCCAAGACAAATTTCTGATAAAAATAATAATGGCATTTTGATTTTTTGATACGAACTTCATCAGCTCGAATATCAGCTCACCCTTGCACTTTCAATTGATATTCTTTCTAATAAAGTCAGTATAAAAAAATGACATTATTCTATATATATATATATATTTATATGAAGCCCAGGTGGTCTTGTGGTCTACAGTGCAGGCGATTTGGTGTCACAATATCTCAGTAGATCTCAGTAGCATGGGTTCGAATCCCGGCGAGGGAAGAACAAAAAATTAGCGATTTTTTTTGTTTACAGATCTAACATTGTTGGGTTGATGTTTAGACGAGTTGTATATATGTATCTATACATACTGGAGCTTGTACAGCGTTGATATAATCAGTTCTTCCTTTGTCGTATGAACTAAGAAACAGTCTGTTTTTGTCCGCTAGAAAAGTGAGAAAAAAAAATGCTGTGATTTGATTATTAATATTAGTCCAGTTACCGCATTCATTTTGATCCCTCGAGTTAACCACCGGGTTAAGGACGGGATCTTGCTGCACACATTGCTCCGTTCTGTCGAAATTGAAGATGAATCCTAAATACAATGTTAAACTTCGTAGAATCTAAACTTATGATGATATAAGTAGAACTAAACGAGAGTTGTCTCATTGGCATTCATACCACATCGTATATCTATTCATATACAGCTGTTATTAAGTAAAATATATGAAACATCAAGCGTGAATAAATTAAGACGGGTGACACATGTGAAGCAGAATCCGCTTACCCTTCCGGAGCACCTGAGATCATCTCCAGTTTTTGGTGGGGTTCGTGCTGCTCACTCTTTAGTTTTCTATGTTGTTTCTTGTGTACTTTTAGTTGTCTGATTGTCTTTTTCATTTTTAGCCATGGCGTTGTCATTTTATTTTCGATTTATGAGTTTGACTGTTCCTCTGGTATCTTTCGCCCCTCTCTTAAGACAAATGCAACAATTCGAAACAGAAATGCTTTATGAATTGCACTATGCAAAATTTAATATATCAATTTTTAAAAAGTCTATATATGCTCGTCAGTATTTTTATGGATTTGTTTTAAAGAACTTAATTTAATTTCGATAATAATAGATAGCTATATAACCATTTTATCATGATTTACTTTTCTACATTGGCTAGAGGTATAGGGGAGGGTTGAGATCTCATAAACATGTTTTATCCCGCCGCAATTTTGCGTCTATCTCAAGTCAGGAGCCTCCGGCCTTTGTTAGTCTTGTATGATTTTCAATTTTAGTTTCTTGTGTATAATTCGGAGTTTAGTATGACGTCTATTATCACTGTACTAGTAAACATATTTTTTAAGGGGCCAGCTGAAGGACGCCTACGGGTGCGGGAGTTTCTCGCTACATTGAAGACCCATTGGTGGCCTTCGGCTGTTGTCTGCTCTATGGACGGGTTGTTGTCGCTTTGACACATTCCCCATTTCCTTTCTCAATTTTATTTGCAATTAATAATTGTTTTATTTTTTTTATCTATTTTACACAAACATCTTTGATTGTTGCCAGAAAGTCAAAATAACGACAATCCGGTGGAATTCATGCAGATCCGTAGAATTTGGATTATTTTCGAAAAACTAAGGAATTTCGTTCCAAGGAATATGTTTATTAGGAAAAACCTTTTGGAATTATGGGTCTCCAATGCTCTTGAACTTTTTACTTTATTTTTCCTTTTTAACTTTTTTGATTCAAGCGTCACTGATGAGTATTTTTTTCAGACGAAACAAGCGTCTTGCGTACACAATTTTCCCTTCCGGAGCACCTGAGATCACCCAGGTTTTGGTGGGGGTCGTGTTGCTTAGTCTTTAGTTTTCTTTGTTGTGTCATGTGTACTATTATTGTCATTTATGTTTTAGACATGGCGTTGTCAGTTTATTTTCGATCTCCGAGTTTCACTGTGCCTCTGGTATCTTTCGCCCCTCTTTTAGTTCTGGTATCTATAATAAGTTTATAAAGATTATTACTACACTACACACGGAATGAACATAAACTTTAATCACTTTTATACAGAATCTTGAAATCACGGCTCTTAGGACCCTTAATAAATTATATTGTAAAATGAAAAAAAAGAGAAAAAAACAAATAGTTACATATGAGCTTACAAGGAATAATGTTCTCATTTCTGTTCTTTTCTACATTTTCTGGGCTTGTTGCAGCAACATAGTGAGCTTTTTCTTGGTCAGATTTCTTAGCCTCAAGCATCTACAATATAAAAATAACATCTACTTAATTGTATAAGTGTGTATTTAAATTTACTTCATTTGATGCATTATAATATTTGAAATCGAAAATATTCATATATATTTAAGTTTAAATTACTTTAAATCAAGAAGAGGGCTTACTGAAAGAGAAACATGTGATGATCAAAATAATAAAAAAATTAATTAAAAAGGTTAAAAGGAGTGCAGACAGTTTGCCCTGTAAAACAAACAATGTTGTTTTCAAACGTAGAATAGGATCCTTTGAAATGAGATCAAGGACACACCCTCATATGTAAATATTGAAAAACATTATATCACCGCTTTATCCACATATTACTTTACTTCAAACTCTTCATGCAGTCGTCGTCTGTTTGCAGGACCTTTATCTTCTGAAATTTCCCGCCAGATATTTCCAAATTCCTTCTTTCCAACGTTTGTATCCTTCATTGTGAAAGCCTCAAGTAAGGCATAATGAAGACAAACATATTGACCCTACAATAGAAAATATTCATTGAGTATTAGTTTTTCAAATGGAAATAAACATTTATAAATATTATGCTTCCTGGACGTTTTTTGAATTAGCCTTCATCAGAAACACTGTAACCTAAACATTTGAAAACCAGTTATTTATTCATAGGTAAACACTTGCAATCTTATTTCATAAGGAAAGTCTCATGTTTTTCATTTTATACAAAGAATGAAAAGGATATGGTAAATTAATTAAGTTAAACTAAGGATATTAGGTATGATTGACACCTATCAAAGTTAAAAGGAAGTTTATGTTTGCAATTATAGGCAAGCTTCCAACGTTCAACAATGAGAAAACAAAAAACATACCGTATAATCGGATATTAAAGGTCCCGAAATGAAAAATATTAAACTTTTCAATTCGGAAATCGAACGGCTTATTTATAACAAAACTATTTACTAAAGCCAATATGACACACATGAACCAGAGGCAACCAATGAACATAAATGTTTATTGAAGTGTTAAAATTTCAAAAAAGTACTTTAATTTTTGTTTTAGCTATTTTAATATCAGCAGGTACTCTTTTTTAAATTCTAGATTCGACTTTCCAGTGTTACAAACGTATTATAAACTTACTGGTGTTTGAACCATGTTCATCCTGCTGTACCTCATTTTCTCTACAAACTTGACCACATCCACCAACCCAGTAGTAAGTCCTTCTTCATATAAAGCATCAAGTCCGATATATGTCCCAGTTCTGCCGATACCAGCACTGTTGGGAAAACATAATATTATCCCTGTAAATGTACTTAATACATCGTGTGAAAATTCTATTGTTTTTTTTATTGAAATTTTAATAAGTTTTACTCCTTAATGATGACAAAAAAAATTCTTCGAATGCATACAACAAGAAAAAGACTAATCATAATGTGTTAGTGAAATGTTTTTCCTGTAAACAATATTTCAATTCTCCTTAACGTCATGTTGTTGATTGAATTTCATTTCTTTAGATCTATATGAGCAATTTAAAAATTGTTCTGTTTTAAATGCATGAAGATACATTTGATTTATAAGAGAATGTCATGATTTAACATTGTTAAAACACATACACCTGGAAACAAAATAAAAAAATAATGAATTTTAATACCTGCAATGAACAAGCAGTGGTCCATTATTTTCAGTACTTGTATGATCAGATCTGACATGTTTATGAAACAATACAAGGTACAGAGGATCTGGTGTTCCATGATCAGGCCAGGCAGTGAAATGGTACTGGATAATACATCTCTTCTCTTTTGTCTGTAATCATATTTACAAAAAAGTACAAACTATGACATGGTAGATATAATAAAATTGAGAATGGAAATGGGGAATGTGTCAAAGAGACAACAACCCGACCAAAGAGCGGTAAACAGCAACAAGACATCAAGGGTCTTCAATACAGCGAGAAAATCCAGGACCCGGAGGCGTGCGTCAGCTGGCCCCTACACAAAAATGTGTACTAGTTCAGTGATAATGAGAATCAAACTAAACTCCGAAATATATAAAAGAAACTAAAATTAAGTTTTGTAAACAGGAAATTTGTAAAATGACCACATTATTGATATTCATGTCAACATCGAAACGACGACTACTGGGCTGGTGATACCCTCGGGGACGAAACGTCCATCAGCAGTGGCATCGACCCAGTGGTGTAAATAGTAATCAAAGGTACCAGGGTTATAATTCAGTACGCCAGACGCGCGTTTCGTCTACATAAGAATCATCGGTGACGCTCATATCAAAATATTTATAAAGCCAAACAAATTTAAAGTTGAAGAGCATTGAGGGTCCAAAATTTATAAAAAGTTGTGCCAAATACAGCTAAGGTAATCTATGCCTGGGATAAGAAAATCCTTAGTTTTTCGGAAAATTCAAAGTTTTGTAAACAGGAAATTTGTAAAATGACCACATTATTGATATTCATGTCAACATCGAAATGATGACTACTGGGCTGGTGATACCCTCGGGGACGAAACGTGCACCAGCAGTGGCATCGACCCAGTGGTGTAAATAGTAATCAAAGGTACCAGGGTTATAATTTAGTACGCCAGACGCGCGTTTCGTCTACATAAGGCTCTACAAAGTCCATAATAAAACTATATTTTTAATGTTTTTCGAGCACAAAATAGTCAATACATGACTTGTAATATTCTTGATAATGAAAAACTAATTTTGGTTCTATGTCAGTGAGATAATTTGTAAAGTCAACACATCTTGAATTCAATGATTCAAGACCCCGAAACATGCATATTGGAGCTAAAGTAAACCAATCAATTATGGTAACCGTAATATTTCGGTAGTTTTGAATTCGGTGGCTCTTCAATTAAACTCTGACGTGACAGTTTTTGCCCAAAGAACACTCCCCACGATATAACATCCGTAAAATGTAATCATAAAGGCGCGTAAAGTTTTAAGAAAGAGATATAAAGATCATACAAATTTGGTCGCTAAAATAGTACTGGTGACCAATTGTAAATTGACTTCGGAAAGCTGATATTGTCAATTTGTTATTTGAATGTGAGACTCACTGAAATGTGAGAAAAGTGTGCATACATGATGTTCAAACTATTCAAATTCAGTTATTAATTTGCAATATCAAATATTCAAATTAACACAATTGTTTTAAGATATGACAGCTGACAAAAACGGACATTGGCCATTATACGAAAAACTAAGCATATAAATTCCTACTTCCATCTATAAATCCGTACTAAAAATCCGCAAAGAAGGAACAAAATGAAAGAATAACAACAGTTTAATAAATTATTTATCAATTAAAAAATGTCAACCATTATCGATTTTTATCGATCTAAGTTTGCATCTTATTGTACGCATCGAATTACATTTTTTCTTTGCAAACTTTGTCGTTCCGAACCTTTGATTTTTACCTTGAAAGTAGCAAAAAGGATCTTCCGCTATACATTGGTGACCATACATCCAATTGAATTACAATACAATATATGGAATTTGAGCGAACATCCGGTAACGAAAATGCATGACTTACTGACGAACTACATGACTGCCAAGAAAATATATATACCCGCTTTCGCGTAGGTTAGATTTAATGTTTTTCAAAAAGACAAATTTGAAGACATATACCTAATGATGCTCGCTTTACTAATAGATTTAAAAAGCATCGTAGATGCGAAGTACGTTTTATAAGATATATATGTATGTGTATGATGAAACACTATGTATTTATCATGTTTATATCTAAACAATCACGAATCTACACTATTACTGTCTCTGCCAATACTGTTTGTCTTCATTTTAATCTGAGGAGACACTACAATGATATTGGTAATTAGAGCGAATGCGCAAATGATTCGTAGTTTTAATTTCAATCCATATATTTTTTTTCTTTCTGTCATACCTTTTTATCTTCCACTTCTATCTCCCTCGTGATATATGCAGCGCGTTCATTTTCTGTTTGTAAGGTGAGAACAAGGTTACCACAAGTCATTGGTTTTCCTCCTTCTGGCCAGTATCTTTCACATTTCCTCTAAAATCAGGTAAAAATTATGCGAATGAGAAAGGCTGTACGGTAATATTTACTTGCCAACATCCCCGACATCAGAACTCTGATTGATAATTGCCTTATTGGCAAACATACTTGACCTCGTATTTAAAAAAAAAATTGATAGTCATTAGTATATTGACATAAAACTACATAACATAACATATTGGCACCATTTGAACACTATTTTTTTAAATATTTTTTACAATTACCTTTATAATGCTAAGCGTCAACAGAATTGCAAAACTTATCCATTAACCCTGCACTACTAATTCAAATTAAAAGATGTTTATTAAAAGTTGACTCATTGACGTAATATTGTTGCAGCTGCAATAGGATATGTCTGCATACAGAACATAGCAAAAACATTATTTAATCTTTTAATGCACTGATAATTTGATGCATATTTTTTTTATATCTTGGAAGGATTATCAAAAGGAAATTCTTTAAAGTTGATAACATGCTGTCATTTATTTTTATATATTTTTTACAAACGTAAATGCGACCAAAACGACGAAAAGGCAAATAATGCAGAAATGAAATCTTCCTTTTTATTGTTCCTTTATTAAAAAATGATGCTATTTACGATGAAATCAGTATTTTCATAGATAATAAGAGAGGATACCGACTTCTTATCAGAGTTTCCCCAGATTTTTGGTGGAGGCGTGATGCTCAATATGTATTGTTCTGTGTTCTGTTCTGTTCTGTTTTACGATTGCAATTTGTATAATCTCTCGTATCTGGCTATACTTAACTAGATATATTAAAACTGCATTATATTTACATTTGTGCCTTCTATCAGATTTGTGAGCATTATAATCTGTCTTGTATCATTTTGCCAAATCATTCTCCAGTGGTCATTAATAGTATTCTTTAGTGGTCCTGCAAGATGTGAACACATGTAAAATGTTTATACAAAACATTTTATAACTACATGATCATGCAATTTCTTGACAAATTGAAAAAAAATAATATCCTAGACACTTTGATAGTATAAATTGGTGTTTATAGATAAAAGATATAAATTGCCAAAATGAACTTCGATTATTGTGTTTGCAATTCATGGTGTACATTTCACCTGTGTAACTGTAGTGTAGACGGTAATAAGTTGGCCTTTTTTATACATCTTTGCTATAATAACATTTTTGACGTTTTTAGATTTTGTAAGTCTTCATAGTTTAGCAGGGTGAAAAGTAAAATCACAAAAATACTGAACTCAGAGGAAAATCAAATCGGAAAGTCCCTAATCACATGGCAAAATCAAATAACAAGACACATAAAAAACGATGGACAACAACTGTCATATTCCTGACTTGGTACAGACATGTTCAAATGTAGAAAATGGTGGATTAAACCTGGTTTTATAGCGCTAAACCTCTCACTTTGTACGACAGTCTCATCAAATTCCGTTATACTTACATCGATGCGTGAACTAAACACATGCGTGAAATAAATAAAATAGTCAATGTAGTCTTTTGCAATCAGAACCAAGACATAATTGAACATATACTTTGTTTAAAAATGAATTAGGCATTTCAAAACTGGTATCATCCAGGAACTAATAAAGATGATGGATTTTCTGCCCACTATTGGCACGGGCGTATCTGATAACATACAGGTACAGATTTTTTAACAGTAGACTCGTTAATTGGTAAAAGTATTATTTTATCGTAAACTGATATATATTGAAACATGAATTATAACTAGCATACCTTGAGATGCTATATAACATTTTTCCTTTTTGAAACCCTGAAATAAAAGAATGTTAACATATAGAATTTCCACAAAATATATTTGATAAAAATAAGGAGATAAACTAATACCATGCAATGCTTTATAAAAGGCTTCAAATGTAAAAAAAAAATTAAATAAAAAATCACTCGGACTGATATTAGAAAAAAATAAACAAATAAAAACAAGACAGACAGAAACGAACGACAATCAAGGAATTGCAGACGAGAAATTGGAATATAAAGAATAAACATGTTTCTCTAGACCGTTCCTTGAATATTAGACAAAGGTGTAACAGAAGTTTGAATATTTTTTTCAAACGGTTGACGCTGAGAATCACTACGCATCCATACCAACTGGTACCGTTGATGTTTCTACTACAAATGGGTCAATAATTCGGCTGCTTATCAAGATCTATTCGTCCCCTGAAGTTAGACATTGTTACTAAAAATTTACTTTCATAAAGTTAAGGATTTGATTGAAAAAACTCTATTTGATGAACATATTCAAATAAATGTTACAAAAACATTCTCTTCAGATAACCTGGTAACTAATATATCGCTATCTTCGTTTTGAAGAAAGGAATTAAAAATTATCCAGAAACCATTTGTTGATGGTAGGTTGACGCTCTGAAATAAATTATTTGGGCGCTTGATATAATGGCCTACGTTTCAGTTAATATAAATAAAGGTAACAATAGTAAACCAGTGTTCAAAAGTCATCAATCGATTGAGAGAAAACAAAACCAGGGTTACTAGTTATAACTTATCAACTGTAAGAGGAAAACAAATGAAAAACAGGAAAACTGAAGTTCAACAAAAAACCAGCCAACATACGTATGAAAGTGAAAAAAGAAAAGAAAAAAGAAGCTGCTATTATTATCGAGTTGGATGTTAATATGTAAATATTAGGCTGAGAAACATCGCTGATATAGTATATTCTATGAAATGCAAAAAATCTGACCTCCATTAGGTCCGTATGCATGCAAACTTTACATGACCATTAGTTTTGTAGATGATCAGCACGTTAAGTAATTGATAAGAAAAAAATGTCAAAATTGAAGAAAAAAAATATTGTTGCCACCAGGAAGTTATGAATAGAGGTATTTCAGATCGATTATTGATTAACAACCAAACACTCTGTCTGTGTCTATTAGTTCTTAGCTTTGTGGATGAGTTTCATAAGTGTTTGATAAGCAAACTTAAAGTTAAGGTGCGAAAGACTTTGACAGTCGGACGATGGACAATCAATGGCAACACTGAATGCTTCCGTTTCCGTTTACGGTGGGGCCATAACAAAATTATTTAATTCTATATCACATGATAACATTTCAGACATATATTATATTTTACCTAGTACTTATTTCGCACATGGTTAAAAATGATACATGTTTACTTACATCTACATAGTTAGCATTTATATAATCTGAAGACTGTCCATGACCTGGTTCCAACACAACCCGTGAATGGTCGTCTACAAGAAAAATCATGTTTTCTGCAGTATACTCATGACTGTAAAAATACCGTATGAATGTAAGTCAATCGTCAATACTCGTCTTTATCACGATATCCATGCTCTTGTAAGATATACAAATTTGGACATATGAGTTTATCCAACATACGCTTATTTAAAAGAGAAATTTACAAGTTTAAAAAATTAATATCTTTGAAAATCTCACAAATACTTACATGGAAATGTTGTTTTAAATCTGTTCTTTTTATGATTATCTTTTTGCTGAGCCTTTGTAGTTGAGTGTAGATTTCCATACGGTATTTTCTGAGGTGTAAATATTAAAAGGGTTAAACAAACATAAAAGATGGAATTTTAGAGAACAAGTGGTTTTAATTACATGTAAAATTTATTTTAAGTGGCACAAGAAGCACGAGTTCGGTCTGAAACCATCACTGTGGTCTAATTTAAATCTAAGTCGACTGTATTCATGAATAAAATAGCTGATTTTATTTCTGTATGAGTATACAATAAAAAATATAATTTTTATAGTAATCATAATAAAAATGCACCTTGATTCATTAAGATATATGTGACTTGGAGTTGTTTTATTTGTACTCATACCATATCTTCTTATATCTATCGTCCATTATTTTCCATGAATTGAAAGTCGTTTAATAAGCACAACCGATACATCAAAATAAATGTTATGATATAAATAGTTTTATGAAAATGTTTTGATCGCGAAGCATTTAATCATGCTCCTCCTTACCTTATATTCATTGTCTAACTCTCCATTTAGATGTCTTTGGGAAATATAATTCTTCAGCTCATTGACTTTTATACTGTCATGGTCCATGTTCCTGTTGATACGCTCTCCATCTGTAGATCGGTTCGATGTCATCAGAATTGAGGTAGAGGCTTCATCGTCACCCAGTTCTGTAAATGAAACCGGTCCTAAAACCGAAATCCTTTGACAAAAAAAAACCAACAAAAAACCCCCAACTAAATTGATATTGAATTAATAAACGATAGTACATCGAAATATTTAAAGCGACACATCAATTTTTTTCACGTTTATCGTATTCGTGGTTTCTGTATCATAGTAAGAAAAAAACGTACATTTGAAGGTTTGACCATAGTCAAGAGAACAAATATATTGGATGGCAAAACAATGTCGTTTTGTCATAACATTCAGTTTCACATTTCATGGTAGATGACTGTACCCTCATCATATATTCATTTTTCATGTTTATTTCAATTCGAAACTATTTCATTAAGACGAATTAGTACCTGGTCTGTACTGAACGATCTGTTCATCTGTTATTAGTTCTGTATTCACTTTTCGTCCATTTATGTCTTTCTGATTTGAATGTCGTCTCCTTGTTACATACAAAATACATGTTTTTCAAATTGAATTACAGGTAAAATTAACAAACAAAATTGAAAACTGCGAGTACCCTCAAACATTTACTTAGTGTCTTTTTCTGTTGTTGAGGGCTTAGGAATGGATTTAAACCTGGCCACGTCCAGGAGCCTATATTTAAGTGGTTGTCGTTGAATTTCTCGTCTGTAATACGTATCTGTTTTACGTTAATTGTTTTTTTTTATATTAATTAAGCTGTTGGTTTTCTCATGTGTATAATCATGTTGAATTTTATGTAAGGCTGATTTAAGCTGACTTTACAATATGTGAATTGTTCTCACTATAGGTCCTTCTGTAGCCTATAATTGCCAACATGCACTTCGTTTAAGTTTTGGTGAATAGTCGTCTCATTGACAATCATACCACATCTCCTTATTTTTATATATCTAAATAATCATATCTGTGTTGATTATTTGCATAAAAATTACAGATTGGGCACCAAAATTCGGAAGAAAAATTCACTTTATATTAAACTAAACTGAGTTATTCAATACACAGTGTACTTTCAAAATCAAATGCTTTACCGTTTGAGAACAATGCAAATGATGAATACAGCAACAAATACAACTATTGCTCCTATTCCACCACTTACGATTGGGACAATCTGTACAAATAGTACTAAACCATCACCAGTCTTCTCTTGATCTGAAAAAAGATTAATAAATTACTAGTTATTGAAGCACTTTAAAAATAAACTTAGAAATCATTGATTTGTATGTAAATGAATACATAATATTGATGACAGGTATTTCGTAGTCTAGGATAACTTTATCTGTACCGTTTTAAACATGAGAAGATCACGAGGACCATGTACTAATCAATAAATGAATATAACCTTTTGGCGTTATTGGGTTGTTGTGTTGTTTTATTATTGATGCACATTCCTTAAATATAAAAAAGAAGATGTGGTATGATTGCCAATGAGACAACTCTTTACAAGAGACCAAAATGACACAGAAATTAAAAACTTTAAAGTTCGCCGTTAAAGTATAAATATCTGTTGTAAATTGTATAAAACATATGATCACAATCGAAAAGTCTTTTAATTACTGATTAAAAAAACATCTTTAGTCTTAAATATTTTACCTTTTATAGTGAGTTGAATCTTGCTACTGTATCCGATTCCTATATCATTGACTACGCCACACAGATACATCCCTGAATCTAATTGTTCCGTGTTATAAATAGTTAAAGATGGTTCATTAATTGTACTTCCGTTATATTTTGAAACAGATACATTCAGGTTTTCACCATTTCGTTTCCAGAATACAGCGGAAGGTTCAGGGTATGACTCATAGACGCATTTTAGATGAATAGTATCACCTGTATAAGCTTGAATATTATCAGATGTTTGATATACAAGTGGAATATCTGTAGGAAAAAAACAATGAACACACATTTTGGCAACTGTTATCTAATAATTTCGTTTTGGTGTGTGTTACATTATCGTTTGGTTTTTTGTTGCACCTTAGTGTTTCTGTTGTTTCTTTGTTTTCTTCTTGTAGTTGATTTGTTTCCATCTGTTTTAGTTTGTATCCCTGATTTGTTTTCTCTCAATCGATTTATGACTTTCGAACAGCTGTTTACTGTCACTATATTACACAACCTTTGTACCCTACTTCGTTGTATGTACAGACATAAACCTAAATGTCAGATGCAAAACAACCATCATTATTCAGTGTATGTCCATACATGAACTTAGATTTCTGATACAAATCAATTTTCATCCTTCATTCCTGAATTATTTATTTTTGTGTAATGAGTTTTAAGATACAAAATGTTTCTTGAAAACGTTATTATTCAACAGATAAGTTACTTATTTCTAATTTAATCATTTAGAGTAAAACAATATTTGTTTAGACGCATTTCATTACCTTTCACAAACAGTTCAATTGTTTTCTTGCTTGTCACTTTAACAAGATCGTAAGAGGTTTCACATGTATAGTTCCCCGTGTGGTACCTGGTTACATTTGTGATGGTTAATGATGGAGTGTTTACAGTACCTCCACTGTATCTCAAACTACTGGTCGTATCAATGATCTGATTGTTTCGACGCCATGCTACACTATTACCACCAGTGACAACACATTGTAACGTAACAGTTTCATTTGCCTTGATATTCAAGTTTACTTGGTCATCCACGTGAACAGCTGAAATAGGTATCAAGTACACAGCACCAGTGAGTAAGTTTCTAAAAACTTAACTTTAGTTTGTCTCTAACAATATGTTACAACCATATTAAACATGTCAAGAAATAACAAATCAGGTTTTGATGATGTTGTTGTTATAAGTGAGCTTTTATTTAGATGATTTATTTTGATTTATTTCCTGAAACAACATTACCTTCTAATAAGTTGTTTTGTTGGTTATTTTTTCCTTATCCAATTGGCTATATTGTGCTTATACACTAATAATTACATTAGATGTATGTTTCATTATAATACTTTATTCTGATTAGCTAACAGCACATCACGTGTTTTTCCGTAAGCAATTGTATCACTCAATAATACTTTTCATTCATGATAGCACGTGGTCCCACAATAAAGTGCACAGGTGAATTAAATAAAAACAATATAAAATTCGTTTTTTCTTGATCATAGCTAAAAAAATGTAATTATAAGTATTGAATGCTTCTTTTTGTAACTTCATAGGGTTGTAAAAGCGTTGACCGTGCGCACATTTTTAGAATGAAGCGCTTCCGCGCTTCATACAAAATGTACTTCGGTCAACGCTTTTACACCCAAATGAATTTACAAAAAGAAGCATTCAATTCTTAAATGAATTTCTAACTTCAAAACACACAAAAGGGACATGTTATGAAAATCATTGAACTTTGAATTGTCAGCTGATTTTTGGAATGTAACAGTATAAAAAAGTCATGGAAAATATTCTTATTTGGGGACACTGAATGTGACTTAATAAGTTATATTTCGTCTACTTACACAGAACTTTCAATTCAGCAACGTCCTCAGAATTTCCAAACTGATTTTCCAATTTACATGTGTAATTACCGGCATCATTGTTGTCAATATTCTTGACAGTCAATGACTGTTTACTTAGTGAGCCACCACTATATTTACTGCTCAAATACAGTCTCAGGTCTTTTCCATTTTTGAGCCAGTAAAGCTTCTTATTTGACGGGTCAGTCTTTATAAGACATTCTAGAGTGATGTCTTGTCCTTTTATTGCGACATAAAATTCTTTCAATATGGTTGCCTGAGTTATATCTACAAAGGTATTATAAAAAAGTAAAAGAAATGGTCAAATACTTCCTGTGTCTTCTGCTAAACATAAATGCATACTGTTAATGATATACATGTTCTAAGCTAACACACAGTACCTATAATGTCCTGCTGAGATTGTGTTAAAATAACATCAATTCAAATCTTTTTACTATAAGTACACATCTATATTGTATAATAAAAAAGAAAACAAAATTGGTATATAATGACTATAAATTTTTATTTGCATCCATTAGTGTGCTTGTATTTCTTCTTTTTATTTAAAATACTGAGCCTTCACTTAAATCAGTATTTATTTTAGATTTTAAACATGACTCCGAATTTTTTAAGTTTTAATTGGTGGGGGAAAACAAATGAGGAATAATGAACATCTATCTTTATAATTATCATCCATCGATATATATAGATTCTACCAATGCATCGAGTGTAATACGATATTTATCCACTCGAGACAGTTAAATTTTCAAAACGCGAGGCTTGCCCGAGCGTTTTAAATATTTGAAATTTAACAGTCGAGAGTGGATAAATATCGTATTACACGAGATTTGGTGGTGGAATCTGTTTCTCTAATGATTTTCTAACATTATGCAGGCAAACTTGTTCCTTCTTTTCGAATGATCTGCAAAAAGATGTGTTCTTTCTATGTGACATCATCAGGCATGGTCGCCTTTTTTCATGCCGTCACAATAGGAAATTCAGAGGAAAGCAAGAAAATTCGACGTCATAATCGGATTTTAACCAATGAAGTACTGAGATCAAACGAAACACACGTTGATTATTTTTTTATAAGAAAGAAATATATATATCACACCATATATAATTAGTTGAATAAAGTATAATTCATCTGAATAAATGAGAAATTTTAATATCTCAGAATGGGGTGTATAACAAAAATATGTTACCACAACATATAAAGCTAGTTTTGTATTACAATAACATAATGTGGATTCATTTTGTTTGTTGTTATACTTGCATATTTGTGGATATTTGATTAGGTGGCTTTGCAAATTCTGCATAAATTGCTATATTGTTATAGTTGTATAACATAAATACTTGACTGCGTCAATCAAAACTGACCTTATGTGTACCTTAGTATAAAAATTATTTTGTGGTATAAATTAGATCAGTAAATGTACATGTGTAACTGAGGATAAATAATATTATACAAATTACAGCAACATTGAAACACACCACTATTAAATTTGTCAGCATTAATCGAGAAGGCCAACATCTTCTCTTTGTATTCAAAACACATATTCGTCAATAAAAATCACAAGTTTTCATATCTTAGGAATGTAAACGTTTGCATAACAGAACCAAAATTTACCATATATATACGTAATGACTTCAATTGTCAGCTCAACAATGTAAAATCTGCAATCCAGCGGAAGCAAATGTTTATTTCCCCCGGCGAAGATATCGAGAATACGCTGCCTGCACTGGGTTGAGCGCTCTGTACCACTAATATGTGTTTAATCGTGTATCACATTCATTGGTAAAAATCAAATGGCGGTATTTATTAACTTAGTATATTTCCTTTAATCAAAACGGGTTGTATATTATTAAAAAATATATGTAAACTATACTAACTTCCAGTGAGCAGCGTGGTATTTGCAACTGATGTACCTTCTGTATTCTTGGCATTACATGTATATACACCACTGTCAGAATCCTTCACAGTAATAATGGTTAGATTGGGATTATGTATATTTCCGCCAATGTATCTGAGTTTGTCAGTTATAACTTGTGCCTTGTTATCAGTCCACCAGACCTGACTTACTTGTGGGCTACTTTCAATATTGCAGACTAATGTGACTGTTGTTCCGCTTTGAACAAAGTGTGATGGGCGAGATATTGTAACCTTTGGTGAACCTGACAAAATATGTAGAGATTAAAAATGATGTTGCAAAGAAAAGTGAACAATAATAAACAAATTGTCACATGCAGTGATATATTTCACGAAGATAAACTACATTAAGGAAACAAAACTTAAAACGAATATAGTTGTAATCTTATGTGCCATCTTGTCTAAGGACAATCATAGAGTAGGGCGCCCATATTCGCCATGTACACATTTTCGCAGTTTTTTTTTACTGTGATAGCGCGTGTATTTCCGTGTTTTTTTGTTTTTTTTTGTCAAAATGGAAGCTAAACGCTGACAACTTTTGCTCCACATGAATATATGATAGATGCATGTTATTTTATCAAATTTTGCAATTGTATAATGTAAGTATGATCGATAGGACATCATTGACAATAACAATACACCTTATCGCTATTTGTCCGCCATTACTGGATATCACACAGGTTCCCGTAAAATATTAACGTCACAATACCAAATATCTGACGCCACAATGGAAAAGTGATTGTTGTATGCGTCAAAAGTTCAAGCGGCTGGGTCAGCAGGGATTAGCGATAAGGTGTATACAAATCTAATCACGAAAAATATCTTTAACAAAGGCTGCTTTGGCTTTGCAAGCGAGTTTGCAAGTCATTTCATGAACGTCATGAAATGGCTATAGCCTATAGGTAACCAGGAATGAAAAACATATGCATGGCCCAGAAAACACTTTTATACATAAATAAATTTATTTGTCCTCTACTATCAATTTCTATTTCTAGACGCCAATGTTTACAACTGACGTCATTGTCAGAGTTAACAACGGAACACTCATGAATTTGATTCCGGGAACACTTGATTTGGTATGATCGTATCATAAGAATGATTGCACCATTCCAAATGATTTTTTCCCGGAGTATAATCCTTTATCAGGGTCGAGGCGAATCATATGAGGATTGGAGAGGGATGAACAGGCACAAAATCTGAGTTGCAATAAAAGAGGGACTGGGTGAAAAAAATTAATAGTTCAGCCAAAACCTCGGAAAGGGGTAAGGGCCACTTCACTACATCAATAAATACGTGTTTGGATTGAATAGACTCTGGTGCTTCTTAAAAAATTGAAATAAAAACCCGTTTTGCTTCACATTTTATATAAAAAAACGATCGCAAAGAAAAACAAAAGATTGGATGAACAGCAGTGAAAACAAAATAAAAACAAGAATGTGTCCATAGTACAAGGATGCCCCATCGGCACTATCATTGTCTATGTTCAGTGGACCGTAAAAAAGGAAGGAAATATCTTATTTGGCATTAATTTAGAATGATCATATCGTAGGGAACATGTTTACTAAGTTTCAAGTTGATTTTACTTCACCAAAAACTTTAACCTGAAGCGGCACAGACGGACGAACGAACGGACGGACGGACGCACAGACCATCAATAAAAAAATAAGAATGACAAATAATAGTAAATGAAAGAAGATAAACAAAATTAAGGAGAGAAAAAATGGATATGTGGTATGCGCACTTTATAATGTGCTATATTACACAATAAGAAACCTCTTAGACTCTTTAATAAATTCATTCTTTCCAATTCTTTCATTTTCACCATTAGTTTAAGACGTATCGCCGGAGGTTAAGATGTTCAAATTGAGTAGAGAGTTATCTGGTAACCAATGTAGATTATCAAATAATTTGTTCTTATATTCGAATAATTAGGACAATAAAAAAAGAAGTGACGTAAAACTTCACACTTAGCACCACACCTACAAGACGGATCTGAAATAATGTTGACTCTGTTAAGATCATAATTCAAAAAAGAAGCTGAGCACCAAGTTGTATCAACATAATATTGAGTTTATGATTGCCAAAGTCATAATGTTTTGGTCCTTGGGCTTTTGAATTCATTTTAAGATTTTTTAGTTCGATTTTAAATTTACCTAAAGAGTCAATGTTGCTTGTCACCACATAAAGGTTATTCCACAGTGGTATTGTTGAAGGTATGAAGGATTCTTGGGTTAATGAAAGTCTACAAAAAGGGTATATTATATAATTCCCATTACGTAATGGATAAACAGCTGTACTTTGGATTGTTGGTGGAATTGAATTGCAAAGATAGGCTGGTGCATTATTATGTTGAATATTATAGAATAATTGTAACTTCCTTCTTTCTCTTCGTTCAGCTAGAGTTTCCCAACCGATCTCATCATAAATAATTCTATTACTTGTAAAAATAAGAAGACCTGTAACAATTCTGGCTGCCTCAAGCGGCAGCTGTTCTACTTTTTTTTTTACAATAACCCACACCCATATTATCCCAAAGTTCACATGCATATTCGAGTAGCGGTCTAATAAAAGTCAAGTAAAGCTTTTCTAAGTTGCTCCTACTTATCCTGTACTTTAATTTTCTAAGTACATTCAAATGTTTAGATACATTTTTCATGATATTTTCCACATGGGTGTTCCATTTAGCATACCTAATAAATGTAACACTCAAGTGTTTGTGGAAGTCTGTAACTTCAATGCTCTTACCCTTGAAAGTGAAATTCATTTCTGGAGTTTCAATGTATGAAAACAACATTATTTCTGGGTTTTTTTCTGGGTTAAAGGACATCAGCCATTTCTTAGACCAATCGCTCAGCTCACTCAGGTCTTGACTTATCACTGTTTGTATTTGTGTCGTGTCACGACTAGAGTAGCCCAGAGATGTATCATCTGCAAATAATCTACATCCTGACTTGGTACATGCTCATAAACGATGTTGCAGAGTTAAATATGTTTCTAGAGCGATAATCCCTCATAAAATGCTCTACTAGGTGCAGCTCGATACGACCGCACAAACCAATCCAAACCTTCCTGTTGGGGTACCTTGTACAATTTCAAAACTCATTACACTTATTGTTATACTCCAGTTATTGTCTGGTAATCAAATATCTGTAGACGACAACGATGGTGAAAGCTGACAGCATCATAACATAATACGAACGCAAAATATTTGCGGTCGTATAAAAATATGTTGAAAAGGGCAATGATAGATCTGAACAAAGCAAAATATATTTAATAAAAAACACAATTAGAGGATAATTTTACATCACAACAACACAACAAAGACACAAGTACAGCTCTAAGAGTACTCGCAGTTACTGACAACTAGTTCTAAGTCAAATAACAACTAATAAAAAATGTCATGAATCTAAGCCTAAATTGCATGGTTTGATTGTTTTCCCATTTGAATTTTTAAATATATGCTTTGAATAACAATACAGTAAAATATTTTTGTAGATGGCTAAATATGAACAATATACGGAAGAGCAGCTTGCCACAGCAATCAACAAAGTAAAGACCGGGTTAATTTCGAAATCTAAGGCTTCCAAAATACAAAGAAAAAGATTGTCAGATATTATATGCTTGGTAACAGTAACAAAATCTCAGGATTCCTCCTTAGCTAATTATGTTAAATATATGAGTGAAAGAGGCTTTGGATTGACCAGAAAGGTTTTGCAAACATTTGATATGTCAGTTACGCAGAAATCATGTTCCTCAGTACATGACTGAAAAGGGTCTCGTTTTTCATACATTCTGTAACTGATGTGACCGCTTATGTCGAATTCGAGGCATACATATGAAAATGAGGCAGAGGAAGCTCTGTTTTTTTTTTAAATATTTTTAGCTTTGGAGGATATATCAATGAAACCTAAATCACAAACGTTTGGATTGTTAATGTACAGAACATCCGAACTGAAATTAAATTAGAATCTAACTAATATGGCTTCTTTGATCTTCTTGTTTTTGAAAGGTGCACGAAGGGACTCATATGAAAAGGTCGGCCTTGAGATTTTATAAATTTGGTATTTTTTGTTATACATTTTCCCAGTTGATCTTATTTTAAATTGACGTTAAGAGTGACTACTAAATCATCAGTTAATATCAGTTATGCCTATATGAGCCAAATAGGTTATCATTTCCCCTTTTCTACTTACCAAGAACTGTAATCTCTGTGTAATTTCCAATAGTAGAGTATAGACCATATTTCCATGATTCACACCTGTAATGGCCATTATCGGTGTACTGCAAATTTAGTATTTTCAGGTTTGCAGAGTATATTCCAGTATATTTATTTCTGTTATGCGTTATATAACCCCAATTTTCGGATTTTTTCCAGTATAGTCCAACAGTATTTAACAGATCACATGTAATTGTCAATGAACCAAATAATGTACCTATAAACGGAATAAACATAATGATGTTGTTGTTATTAGATTTATCTAAATATCAGCTCACTCCTTTTTAACATGCGTGAAAGGATAATATTTATCTACACATATTCTCGTGAACTGATCAAACTTATTTTAATATTCTCCTTTATCCACGCAGCTAATTAAGAAAAGTTGATCATTCAATAATCTCGACATAACTTTTTAGGGCCAGGATGATACTATTGTATTTACATCCTCATTTAACGTTCTACAACTGTGTAAAAAAATCATCAATATCCTTGTTTTCCCCCATTTAGATGGCAAGGCAAACATACACACGGACAGACAGACGGACTACCAAAAAATAAAAGTAATTCAAATGAAAACTAAGACATATTTTAAGTGTTTTGTTTCCTTTTTTTTATATGTCTGCTTATTAGAACGAATACTTGATCAGTTGCGATATATCTTTGTAGATTCATATTATTCCTGTTATTTTTCATGTCTTACCTTTAAGGGGGTTCGCGGGTCTAATTCATTTATAGGACTTCTCTATATTTTTCTATAAATGAACTTTATCTAATCGTTATTAGAAAAATAAAATAAAAAAATGAGGTCACCGTTCATTTGCGCTCACAATCTGCCTTCGAAAGAAGCATAAAAGTGGTGTTTTTCTGTTGAATTAATAGGAGAAACAAGGTTAAAATCGAATTAAAAAAAGAAATTTATTACAGAAATCGCTCAAATTTTACAATAATTTAGTTTAAGTACAGCATATATCAAAATTATATTAAAAGATATAGGTCACCGATGAGTTAAAAGAGATATTTCAATTTTAAAGCCAAAAAATGGCATTTTTCCACCAAAGGGAGATAATTTGGAACTTTTTCAATGATGTTTACATTTTAAAAGTCATCTGTGGCCAACACGAATTTATTGTTTTGAATGTTTTTTGTATCATATGATAAAGTAACAACTACAAAAGGTAATAAATAAAATTTGTAATGAAAAACAAATGTTTAATTTTTTTCTGAAATTTTTATACCCTCGAGCCTCCTTAAAGGCTTTAATGTTGGTATCATTACATATTGATGTTGAAATTGAAAACGGGTATATTTCTCAATTCGCACATCTATCAAACTTAATCATATACGAATTATGCAAATAAACTCATCATAGATACGTGGACTAAATTTTGTATATACGCCAGACGCGCGTTTCGTCTACAAAAGACTCATCAGTGACGCTCGAATAAAAAAAAAGTTAAAAAGGTCAAATAAGTACGAAGCTGAATAGCATTGAGGACCAAAATTCCTAAAATGTTTTGCCAAATACAGCTACGGTAATATATGCCTGAGTTAGAAAAGCCTAAGTATTTCAAAAATACTCAATTGTAACCTTTATTGACATGTTGTAAGTTGACTTTTATTTTTTCAATTATCATAGGCCATCAAAAGTACAAACATCTTTTGTGTCTTCGTTCTCTTTACTCGATACTTTTAGTAGTCAGTGCTTTATGAGACATGATCAATAAGATACCGTTCCGTAATTTCCCGTTTATAATTCCACGTGTATCTGTATTTATAGATCATTGGGTTTATAAAATATGGCTTGAGCGTTCCTGATTGAGGTTAATTCAAAATAGCGCTTAGTGCACATGATATTTACCAAGAGATTATTTTCATCTTTATATCAATATGTCGATATCGCTTCTAATTAACGTTGAGACCCCGTAGGTATCATTAGCTCAGTGTCCAGTCTTCGATACTTTCCTTTCTAAAATGTTTCGTTTACACATAGAGAAACTTGGGTTCCATCTCCCTTAAGTAGATCTACAATTATCTTATTTCACTTTTGGTCTGACGTTATATGCAGAGAAAAATTGCCAGGGGAAATTGGCTTCGATTGTGTTGAACCCTATCTTAATGCCATGTTTACAAAATCAAAAAAAAAACCCAAATCCTAGCTGGAGCTATACCTTTACAACCACCTATTACATCCTTTTACGTGTAAATCAGGAAGTCTTTACCTTAAATTGACACAAAATAAATTTTGACCAATTGAAACATGAAGACTTCTATCTTGACAACTGTAAAGGAATGCAAAAACTTTGAACATTACTAATTTAACAAAAATGACAACTTGACTGAAACCATCATCTGACTCCCAATTAGAAATAAACTCTTTATAAATTGTACTCTTTAAGTTGGGATTGTCAATGACACAAATAGTTTGTTACCAATTTCACTTTCACTTTCTAGAGAGGGGCAAAAGATACCACAGAGACAGTCTAACTCATTGAAGATAAACTGACAACGCCATTGCTAAAAATAAAAAGACAACAGACAAATAATAGAACAGAAGACAAAACATAACGTCTGTGTATATCAAACTGATATAGACAGACGGTATACACTTGAATTTGACTATATACAATATGTACACAATAAAATATTATGCAATACAGTATCATCAAAAGTGTTCTGTGTCTGTAATTCAGTGGCTGTTGTTGAATGCTATATGTCATATGTGTTTTTATTACTGATTGGTGTAGCCTTAACGGGGCCAGTGATTCTCTTGTTTGGATTGCTTCATAATCTGTCATGTATTTTATAATTATTTAAAGGTATCACCCAATCCCCTTTATAGGAAACTTAATAATATTTATGTATATTTCTGTATGGAGGTTGAAATAGCGAGTAGTTACATCCCTGTCCTTCGGTTTAGATTAATTGGTATTAGTCTCATTAACATTTCCGTTTAAAGATACTAAAAAAACATTTCACAATAAACAAAGGTTATCTCTAAAAGCGCAACGAATGGCCTCTACCATAGGCTAGCATTTTTTTCAAATCACTCAAAAAGAAACAACCATCCTGAAACTAAAGAAACATAATTGAAAAAACTTTGTATGACCAAAGTAGAAAATCTTTTATAAAAGATTAAAACATTACAATAATGTATTCTTCATATTTTGACAATAAGCTCACGGTTAAATTAGGACGAGGCAAAGATATTTTTTATATTTACCTGTACATACTATGACTGAACAGTTTTCAGTTTCATTTGATAAACCCATGCAAAATCTGTTATTTAATGGCTCACAAGTTTTACTTTGCTTGCAATTACGAAGACGCGATCTCGTCCCGTATCCGCAGTTTGCAGAGCAGGCTGTCCACGATCGCCATGAGGTCCATTCTAAAACGAAGAAATATTAGAAGATAAATTGAATACTCAAAAGGTGGCAAATTGACAAGATAAATATAATTCTTCTTCTTCTTCTTCTTCTTCTTCTTCTTCTTCTTCTTCTTCTTCTTCTTCTTCTTCTTCTTCTTCTTCTTAAAAGCATAGATTGAGTTGCAGGATAAAGCAGTTGGTGATAGGCTGCTCCATAATATGATGGTGTCTAGGAAGAACAAGTGCTAGTCTATAGCTGCATTCTTGCAAATTGACAAGGAATCTTTGTTTGTCTCCTCTAAAGTTTGCTGCTGCAATTAAGTACGATGTTGATATTGCAACCAGATGGTTGGCTTTGCAATACATCATTATGACTCTAACCGTAGCTCCGAAATTTTTGAAGGATTGACTATTGCTGTTGTTGAAAAAGGTTTGTCACACTAGACATCACCAGTTATTCACCTCGCCGCCCTGTGTTGTACCTTTTCCAGTATATGAATTTTACTAGCAGTGTATGGATTCCATATTGATGTAACTTCAGTATTGTTTTTCGTTATTGCTTATCAGAGAAATCAAGTTGATGAGTTCGAATCTTGAAGAGTGAAGAACAAATTGATGATCAAACATTATTGTGTTGATATTTTAAGTAATTATTTATATATAAATAATCTACTAGTTACATGATTAGTTTTTATAATATACACTTACAAACCAACGTTCAAATCCTTCTTCTTCGTCATTGTATCCAATATATTTCCCCTAAATAGTGCTAATACGTATTTTAGAATCGCGCTTAAATCATTTTTCGATAAAGGTACAATGCATACGAATACTGTACCGAATATAACAATCAACGCACCAAGTCTGTATGTTTCTTTGAATTCTTCTTCAACTTGGGACTTTTCAATGTACCTCGTCACCAACTTATTCAGGTTGATTCTCTTCAATATGAAGCATTTAGTATGTTTTTATATAATACTATTACCTGTACCTGCTTCAAGATTAAAACTCCTGGATTAATTGATAAAATGTTATAAAAAAAATCAAGAAAAAAAGAAAAAAAACCCTAGTGAAACTGCAAGACATTGCACCATGAAAACAGGAAGTTGTTTAGTGATGCATCTGAAAACGCATCAAACGGTAAAGCTGACTTATATATAAACCCTGAAACCAAATTTCAGAAAATAAGTTCTTGTGAAGAATGTAACGAAAAATTTCAACATGGATGTCATATGTAAAATGATGTAAGTGTTTGGTAAACAGGAAGTTGGTGATTGGTGATTGGTGAATCAGAAAACGCATCAAACGACAAAGCCGTCTTACATAAACCCTAAAATCAAATATCAGGATTCCTTGTAATGTAGTTCCTGAGAAAAATGTGATGATAAATGTCAACTTGGATGTCATGTTTTAAAGATGTATGTGTTCGATAAACAGGAAGTTGGTGATTGATGAATTTGAAAACGCATCACACGGTACACCTGCCTCATCAGAAATCCTTGTTAAGTAGTTCAGAGAAAGATGCGATCTTTTTCAGGTAGTTTATTTATTTCCGTTTGACCAGAAATTAGCACACCTATCTTCCTGTTTTACCTCACCTGCCCCAAAGGACCAAGTGTACTTTTCTAATCATTTGACATCCGTCGTCCGTCGTCGTCGTCGTCCGTTAACTTTTACTAACATTTTCTCTTCTTAAACTACTGGGCGAAATTCAATCTAAATATCTCTAAAACTAAAGTCTTTAGAGCAAATCTGACAGGGATACAAATCTTTATCAGGTCAGGATCTATCTACGCAGAAATTTTCAGATGCATCAGACAACCCCTTGTTGGGTTGCTGCTCATAAATGGGTAATTTTAGTGAAACCTTAAAGTTTTTTGTTATTATCTTGAATATTATAATAAATAGATTACCTATAAACAGCAAAATTGTTCATCAAAGTAAGATTTACATATAAGTCAATGTGACCAAAAATTGTCAATTATTTGAACCCATAAAGAGTTATTGCCCTTTAAAGTAAAATTTTCACATTTTTGAATATATTATAATTATAAAGGAGACTTTCATCTCTTAATATTTAATATGATGTATATTTTCTATGATAAAACACACAAAATAAATATAATACGTAGCTATGGTATGATCGCAAATGAAACAACTCGCCATCAGAGACCGATTCAAGTAAAACTTTAAATCATTAGTCATCTGACGGTCTTCAACAATGAACAAAACCCATAATGCATAGTAAACTTTAAGGCCCCGATATAACAAATGTAAATGCAAAATGAATAGTCTGATTTATGTACACAATAATTAACGAAAGGCAAGTTTGACATACATCAACAAATGATAACCATTTATTTTCAGACTCATAACTAGGGACAATCACATATAGAACGAAGTTGGTTTATACATGTTTGATTGCATCAAAGCCCTTTTCCCGCACCATAAGAAATGACGTAACAGTACAACACAGGACCCAATTTTAAAACTTATGGCTTAATTCATCAGATTGATATGTATTTGTGTTTAATAATCTGGCTGCAGCGGCATTGCCATATGTGATATAACTGTGAGTCTAAATTCAAACAAATACAGTTTGCAGCTGTATTTAGAAGCTTACCTGCTGGCAGATTTGTAGTAGTTGGAGTCGTCGTAGTTGTAGTAGTTGGAGTTGTTGTTGGAGTTGTTGTAGTAGTTGCAGTAGTTGGAGTTGTTGTTGTAGAAATTGTAGTAGTTGTGGTAGTAGTTGTAGTTGTTGTAGTCTTTGATGCAGTGGTAGTTGTAGTAGGTACAAGAGGACTTTCTACAAATTAAGTTTACGACATGTAAGCTTATATATGGCATGTACACAGTTTTATCTTGGGGCCAGCTGAGGCACACCTCCGGGTGCAGGATTTTCTCGCTACGTTGAAGACCCATTGGTTGTCTTCGACTGTTATCTGTCCTTTGGTGGGATTGTTGTCTCTGGGACATATTCCACAATTCCAAATCTCAATTTATTAAACAGCTTTATTGTATTAGCTATAGTATCTGTTAAGTAAAATTTGCTTTTACATTTAGGGGCTTGTGATATTAATATGAACTCTTGCATATCTAACTATGAACACAGCCTCATATTTCATCGATATCAATCAAATGTACAAAAAAGATTCCAGAGTTTGTATTCAGCATGGTTAATGTGTATTTTAAGTTGTAAGACAGTTCCTCGGTATTAGTTGGATTTCATTGAATCATTTAAACTGTACATTTACAGTTAATAAAACGTATTTCACTTAACTAAGGATTCGCTCATGTAAAAGAAGACGTTATGGTTGTCCGTTTTGTAACTAAGCATAACCATGTACAACACTTGACAGGGTTATAACTAAACATAAACATAAACAATACATGCCAAGATATAACTAAACATAACCATAAACAAAACATGCCAAGATATAACTAAACATAACAGGAGTTATAACGTATTAAACAAGATGATGTGGTATAATTGCTAATGAAATAACTATTCACCAACGTTCCTATCAAAACGGTTACATCAATTTTAGACAATCATATGGCCTTCAACAATGAATGAGAAATCTCATACCGAATAATCGGCATTAAACATGAGAAACTATTCAATTTAGTAAAATAACGGCCTAGTTTATAACAGAAGATTTACGGCGAACAAATATGACAGACAAACCATAACGACTGAACTACAGGATCCTGTTGGAACATGAACACACAAATTTGTAAATTTTTACCAAAGCCTTTTTCTCTGAAAATACTGGGCCAAAATAATTATAGATAGAGATAACTGTAAAAAGCAAGAATGATAAGTAAATTCAAATCTTCAAACAAGTAATCATTACCAAAACAGAGAATTTTTTAAGAATTATATTCTTAAAATAGATATAGGAAGATGTGGTGTGAGTGTCTGTAATCTGTGTCTTTTGTTTGATATGCAGATAGCCCCATGTGAGTGACACAGGATTCTGAGAGCCTCTAGTTTCTTTAAAAAGAAGATATTGAATATTGTTTACAAAAATTTATAGGAACCTTAGCTTGTGTTCTTTAACTTATCTTGAATTTTATGACATCAAGTCAACAACCACCCAAAAACTACAGCTACAAGCTAAATAGAACTATTGTGTACGGTCCTAATATGATATAGACATTTATGTAGATAATTAACATTTACAGGGCAATAATTTTTCATTTATCTACTTTTGCTTTAGCCTATCGTAAAATGAAGCACTAAATGGGCGAAAAAATGTATATTTAGAGATAATTTGAGTGAGTGAAACGTTATAGTCCGGAGCACCCTTCATTTGGCATTGGTGCCGATTATATTATTACTTGTTAACCACTTTAAATCCAATACTGTCCGTTTAATAATCCATAAATTACTATAAATTATCTAAAGATGTCAGGCAGTATAAGCCAATGGCCTTTATAATTTTGTAAGAAAACATCCAGAAACAAATTAGAAAATTAGAATTGAGACGATTTTACCTTTTAGGCTCATCAATCGTAGCTTAAAAAGTATGCAAAATAACGAATCATAATCAAAATAGAAATAAATAAATATTTCGTACAACAATTAACATTGTTTAACAATTGTAATCACGTAAATTGACAGTGGTATAATTTAAACGTCATTTATTCATTCATATCTTTTTCATATTTAGTTATTTCACAACCATATTCATGTTTGTTTTATATACTAGTATTTCTTTACCAGTAAATGGCACAGCATTGAAATCACCTAATTGTCAATGGTGAAAAGGATGGGATTGGATCATAATCATTGCTAGTAGAGATTGCATTATAACAATAAAAAGTTTCTTAACCATTTGATACCGAAAACTATCAGGAATACAGCATTTTCATGAAAAAATTGAAATAATTTTGCATGAAAGGTTAATACGGATATTTTAGTCATCCAATGTGTAAATGTTAATGCTATCTAGGTGGACTTTATATAACTATGCCCCGTAGAATAAGTGAATATCGGAAATTGGCAACACGAGAAGGTGAAATAAGGAATGACAATTTGGGATTTTCATCGATTCCAAAGGGCCACAATTCTTTTATTACACCGAACTAGCAATGGATGGGCATTTTGAATATTGAAATAGCACTTACTATATTCTTTAATATTTTAAATAATTAGTAACAAACATAAGTTGACGTTCAAAAATACATTTGTGTCCTAGAATTTCTCGTACAACCAAGATAGAATCTTTTGTAAAATATTGATGACCCTGAAAATGACTGTTTATATGAGATAACAACGACACTAGATGCATGTCCAAAACCCTATTACATAGTCTCTCGATGAGCTTCCTGTAACATGAACGTTGTCATTTTGTTGTGAAATAAGTCGTGTACAATTCAATAAACTCAAAAGGTGATTCCCCGGTGAATAATAGGGTTATTCGTCCTTCCTTGCAATTAAATGAAAATAAACTGAATTTGTCCATTTCACGTGATTACGTGCTACCCAATAGCATTGTTTGTGATAAATGTAATGTATACTAATATTAGATAATTTGATCTTGAGATAAAAAAGGTATATTGCCAGAATTATTTTGTACGCCTACTCTTAAAACGACTAGATAATTTTCTATTAATATATATGGGTTTCAATGTTCAATAAAATATAAGAACAAGGGTAAAACGGTTTTGATTATTTCTTGACAATTATAGGTTTTTGTATTTACAAGTCGTACTATGTATCCGACCAAAAAATTTTTTTTAGATTTGTATGCTATGTTTATAAAGGAGCTACGAAGGTTTATGAATGAGAACAAAACAGTTTCTCAAAATGTATTTTTCATAAAGTTAAAACGATTGATATAGTTGATGGAAATTTTTTTTATTTTATATTTTATCATATTCTGTGTATTTTCCTGGATACTCAACAAGTATTTCACAGAGATACTTTATTGAAGCTTGGACAATGAAGAATAATTGTAACAAGCAATCTGAAGAATAAAGAATATTTATTTGTTGTTAAAAAAATTAAAAAAAATTGTAATAAACACAGTTGGAGCGTATATTTTGGCTTTTAGTGTACAACAAATGGAAGTTATTAACGACCTTGACTAGCTATACAGCCATCGCACGATCGGTACTCAGTGCATACCTTACTAACATTAATCAAATTACCTGGACATTCATTTATCGAACTGTTTTGTTCACGCATCGTAAATATAATGGAAATGGATACGACTGTCATACAAGTGAAAGGTTTAGCGCTTTAAAACAAGGTTCAATCCACAATTTTCTACATGAGAAAATGCCTTTACCAAGTCAGGAAGATGACAGTTGTTATCCATTTGTTTGATGTGTTTAAGCTTTTGATTTTGCCATTTGATTTGAGTTTTTATATAAAATATAAATGCGAGGAAATCATTACTTCGTTAATTTTACGGACGAAATCACGAGTTGGTTGACCGGTATGGAATATCCGTTATACATTTGAAATCGGATATGTTCTTAATGTCGTAACTACGATCGCGTTCCTTTGTCACGAATGTGACCTACCGATTTAGACTATTCTAACTAAAAGTGCGAATGATATTAATTAATCATTCTGAATGAACTAATTGAACACAGAAAATTAGAATATTTTTAACTCGCTCCTAAAACATAACAAATTGTTAAAACGTCTTTATTTAGATAAACAAATATAATATTAAAGAAAAGAATGAATCGAAATGTCGGGTACAGGTCAAATGGATATAAACCAATCGCACAATAAAATGGTAAGTCCCGATTCCATCCTCAACAACTCAACAAGCCAAGCGTCTAAACCATACATGTAAGTTAAACTCGACAGGAGTTTTATATTTTTTGCAAATAGATTAAAACACGAACAACTCCTTAACTCTTAAAAGAAAGTACTTAGGTTTATAAAACCAGTAAAAAGGTATAACAAAAACAACTTCAAGGTAAATGAAAAAGGAAGAACTTCCATACATAACTACAAATGAAAGGTTATTTAACAACAGAAAGAACGCAAAAACAACTGTCATATTTAAGATTTGGAAAGGCCATTTCCAAAGAATACGGCGGATTAAATCTATTTTTATAGCTAGCTAACCCTCAAAATTTTACAACAGTTATTTATCGTTCCGATAAGATGACAAAATTGGGTGAGTAACTCAAACAAACCTCTACGGTTATTGTGACAATAATTGGGATATAATAATAGTTGATAGTTCTGTTTGTAGTTGAGAGTACACATTAACATGTTTTGTTGTCGTATTTATAGTATAGTTGATAAAAAGAATTTAAGTAAAATATAAATGCGAGGATAAAATAAAAGATTAAAGCAAAACAGACAATAAAAAACACAGGTACATGTATTCATAAACCTGTTTTGAATAATACCAAATTAGCTTAAAATGTACATTGTTAGTAAAAGAAATGTCAGAGTAAGCAACCTGCCGATACACATATCATTGGTCCTACACTGTAAAATTTACAACTATTCGTTTTCAGTCTAGGGAAGAAACAAATCGATAATAATGTTTCTTATATGAAATAAGGAGATTGTCTTATATGAACGAGTTGCATTGTGGGAAATTTCAGCCGAATGTAAACATTTGTATGAAGAAAGGAAGATTTCTCGGTATAAAGTAATGAATATTATTTAAAAAAATGTAATATAATAACAAGCAAGTTGTATCAATACGAGAAATTTGAATTATTGATTAAATGAAACATAAATACACGATTTATCCATTTTAGATGTACACATTCAATAAATATCATGTAGCAAAATTAATGGAATACAGTTTCGATAAATTGAATTGTTTTCTAAGCCAAAATCACCTACAATTCAATGATACCGTTATATTTTATTATATCATTGCGATATTTTTCTAATATGAAAGCCATGTGATTATAATATGAAAAATTTGTGTACGCAATATTTTTCTAATATAATTACTTTTCTCATATAAAGAGAATACGACAACAAATGACAATGTATGTCAAGAAATGATTCTCAATCATAGTTCATGGCTGGTTAAATGTTTAGGCCAAATATCACTAAAATTTCGTACCTGTAACAAAATTAACGCTTACATGAACTAATCATTTCGAAAATGTTGTTTGACCCTATCGATACTTGACAGTGTTAACAACCTCCTTTGTCCATTGATTTTGATCATTTAGTTCTTCCGACTAGTTCTTATTGTAGAGATGATGTAATGGCTGAATTTAAATGTGTCTACTGTAAATAGTCTATCGACCTATTCGATTCTATTATAGGTCAAGCTATGATAGCCTATGGAACGCCAACACTGTCTTGTTATGACCATTTTCATTATATGATGTGCATTTACCTTTATATGATGTGCATTTACCTTTATATGCTGTGTTTTTACCTTTATATGATGTGCACTTGTCATTATATTATGTGCACTTGTCATTATATGATGTGCAAACACCTTTATATGATGTGCAAATATCCTTATATGATGTGCAAATATCCTTATATGATGTGCAAACATCATTATAGTATGTGCAAACATACTTATATGATGTGCATACATACTCATATGATGTGCAAATATACTTATATGATGTGCAAATATACTTATATGATGTGCAAACATTCTTATATGATGTGCAAACATTCTTATATGATGTGCAAACATTATTACATGATGTGCAAATGTACTTATATTATGTGCAAAGATCCTTATATGATGGTTAATATCGAAATAGACAAACAAAATATCATTACTTAAAAGAAAAGAAAAAACATTTTACAAACAAATCCAATACGGTTCTAAATTACACTTGATAATGAATATTTAAATGGAAAAATACATATTCCAAACAAGGAAAAATGTACAAATACTGTTGTCCCGAACTTTGAAGATACCATTAGTTATCCAAATAAAAAACTTAAAACAAGTAACGAAAATCCAATTGAGCAGCCTCAGACTATAAATGAAACAACTTCAGATACAATGTACCACGAATGAAAAATGTTTTCAAACAGAAGATGTATTAATTATTAACATGAAACAAAACAGTTCTTGTTGGATATCAAAGACGTTTCTCGTTGGCAATTCGATATCTCTATAAACATAATCAGCTCGCCGTTTGGACGCTTTTAACATCGTGATGAACATTAGGGCATTCCGATGTTTTGTTGCCACAGAGATTTGACTTTCGTTTTTGACTGATAACCGATAACCCGTATAAATATGCGGACATTGGCAGGTGCAAAATGACATTCCTTATCGCTTGTTAATTATTCATTTTGTTAATGATTTATCATAAAACATTTTTTTATAACACAAATTAATGATACGAAAATACTTTGATGTTAGAAATATATATATAAGTAAAAAAACATAAATATCTATGCACACGATCAGAAAAATTGTGTTAATACATGCGGAAGGATATCTCAGGAACGTTTTGCGAGAAAATATGAATTCCTATTAAAATCCAATCGGTTATAGAAATCGAATTATTACAGAAGAGTGTCCACCATGCACATGCACTACACTTTTATAAGAATAGTAGAATAGATTGATATACAAATGGATGAAAATTATATAAACAGGTAACTGTTATATACACATATTAATATAATTTTATATATAACAACAACTCAGAGTATACTGATTTGTATCATAACAATATAATAATAATTATCACGATGAGGTTGAATTCCCTGTCCCTTATTTATGATTCAAGCACGACATTGTCTCCGAAAAAATATATCTCGGTACATTAATATCACTTTCGGGTATTAAGATGTGATTTCTGTTCTGAGACTAGTGTTTGTGGTCACTCACAATATTGTGGTCATCGGATGTTCCGTATATAGTACTTTGATTTTTAGATACCTTGCCAATAACCTCTCCTTTTTAAAACATCGTATCAGTTATTTTTTTATTTTGTTACCTGGTTCACTACTGAAAATGGATGTGCAATGCGAAACAATGAAGTTAGATGGTTCTGGAGGACTGAAAAGCAGCCATTAAGGGGAATTTTTAAAGACTTATAGATATAAGAAGATGGGGTATAAGTTCAAATGAGACAACTTCCCATCCATGTAACAATCTATTAAAAGTAACCATTATAGATCACAGTACGGCTTAAAACACAGACCCTATGATCACACCAAACAACACGCTCTATAGGACCCAACAATAACTAGTGTTAAACCATTCAAAGAGGAAAAGAAACGGTCTCATCTGTATGAAAAACGAGATTCAAAAGGACAGGCCAGATTTTGTCGAATCTGTTTGAACGAGAATAGATTGATCTTTGGCACAAGTTAGTTGCATTGATCCAAAAAAAAAAGTCTCCCAAGCGTGTGTAGGGAGAATATCGAATATGTATTATTTCGATGCGTTCATAAATACATTTAATAGATTTATATATGTCAACAATAATTTTGATACTTGGCTATTTAATTACGATAATGTTTATAAAACCAATTAAGAAAGAAATGCTTAATAACATACAATACTACTTAAATTGACATACCAAAAATACTTCTACTCATATTTCAAAAGTATCGCATTCATAATAGACTTTATAGCATTTTTTTTTATGTACATAAGAAAAACTTAACACGTCAAATTTTACATCTTAATCAATTTCAGAAAAAAAACACCATAACCTTGAATAAATGCCAACAATGTTTTCAGGTTAATTATGTTCAACAAAATGGTCAACATTGTGACAAAGGACATGATACCGTAAGTATCAGTAAAAAGCAAAATCACAAAAATACTGAACCCCGAGAAAAATTCAAAACGGAAAGTTCCTAATGAAATAGCAAAATCAAATGATAAAACACATCGAATAAGTGTTATATTCCTGACTTGGAACAGAAAATTTTCAAATTGCAATGAAGTAAGGAATTCTTTCAATATTCTAATGGGTTGAATATATTTGGGATTGAAGTATTATGGAACAGAATATATATATTTTTTTATCACTTATTCGTTATGTACCTGGTAACTTCACTGATATATTGGAACCATATTTCAGGGATGATCCCGTATTGTTACCAAATGAAAAACAACGATAAACTCCGGCATCATTTGTATCAACGTTTTTAATGGTTAGATTAGTTCTTTCATAGCCTTCGTATTTTCCTTTGTATTTGTCTGAAAGAAGAAGTGACCATCCTTCACCACTGTTTCTTTTATGCCATCCAAATATACTTCCTCCTACATCACAAGCCAAATTCACTGTGCAACCCAGGGTTGCAGTCACGTCTACAAAGAAAAAGACACAATAATTATTATAAAAAATCAAAATAGTAGATTCTCCTTCAAACAAAATGAAAACATCCATTATGAAAAGCTTGATATTATAAAAATCTAAATTTGATAAAAAATTTGGCAGTATGTCATTACAACAACCTTAATAGAGGATAAGTGCGTTGAAGCCAATAAGAATATGATGTTAATCATGCATATATAGCTTAACTCTTAGCAAGCAAAGCATCAAACGATGTTTTCATAAATTTTGCAAATTATGTTTTCGAATATTAGCCAAATAAATTTAAATCTCAAAGCAAATTGTTCATTCCTACATATACGCTTGAATAATTCACGACCAAATGAACTTTATTTTTCATTTATAACCAATATATATTATGCATTAATTTTATCTGGTTGAAAGATTTCACTTTGCGCTTGATAATTCGGCCACGGAATAACATCGGGAATCTTAACATTCTACATTCGACCTAATCAAAACAGAGAATCAATATCGCAAATAAGCAATACAATACGTAAGAATAAGAAGACAGTAAGAATCAGAGCAATTATGGCATTTCATGAGTTTAACAGAATTTATTCAATTTCTACCATTACACAGTTATGAAACTCTAATACTGATTTACATACACTCCTTACTATTGGCAAAGAGTTACTAATAATTTTAGATGTTACAAGCTCGATTCGTTTACATTGTAAAATAATCAAAACAGACGAACGACTACTTAATTGAAACAAAAGAGATTTAGAGCATTGAAAAGTAAATAAAACTTAGCAAAGTTGTATCAGATACTACTAAGTCTATTATGTAGAAGAAAAACCTTTTAGTTCAGACTTAAAAAAATATCGTACAAGTGACTAATCAATATTGTTTTGAATCAACACTTCAAAGGGCTGACTATTGGGCTTGTGATACAGTCTGGGACGAAACATCTCTCGGGGTGGTGCATCGACCAAGTAAAAGTAGCTATAAACACTCGCCATATATACCAGAATCATAGTTTGGGACACTGGACCAATCTGTCACGTAAATCCTCGTAAAGTAAGACCAAACAACTCGTAAAAATACAAAACGCAGTTGACGTGCATTGTAACAAAAATTTGAAAAATTTTGCCAATTCGACTAATAATCTGACTTTGGGTGGACTAACACCAATGTTTTGAAAAACTCATAAACAACAAATTTACAGAAAATAAATGTCGAAATTTTGTTTCATTTAAACGTTACAGTACTGGGCTGATGATAATTAAAAAAACCAGTTGTCAACAGGAATAACCACAACATGTTTTAAGTAGAACTGAAACGTCATGGTAATTTTGTTTACTCTTAATGCAATTTCATGATTGACAATAAATGACCTTTCAAATTTCACATATGCGAAAACATTCTTACCAATTAATTATTTCAACAAAATATTACTAAAACCATCATTATTATTATACTGTAACTGAACTTATTTTCGCGATGATTTATATTCACGAATTTCGCAGTAAGTATATTATCGCAAAAAATAAATATACGAGGATATATATCAATCCTTTAGTTTGAAAATTTACTATTCATCTATGAGTAAACATAACGTCGATAACATGAAATGTTTGTTATCCTGTTAATCCGCTAAATACACAAGCCAGTCAACAGGTGACAAGTAGAAAGCAATTAAAGACCAAACGAACCAATTATAACAATGTATAATGATTCAAAATTATTATAAATCATATGACTTTTCTACTGCAGTTTTTATAGATTGATTTACAAATATGTACATGTGTATAAAGTAGCAGACAATGTTTTTGAGAGCTTGACTGTAAAAAAACAAAATAAAACAAGCACAGATAAATATACAATACGATTATTTACAAATTGACGCACGAGAGAATAATAATAACTGTTGAACAGTTTTGAAATTTAATTTTCGGTAAAAATCGCGGACTTATTTGAAATTCCAATATGCGAAAAAAAGTAAAATTACATTACTATTAAATCAAACACATTTATCGAATTTCAAAGCAAATAATTCCCTATCAGTGGCATGTGTTGTGTAGCTCAGCGTAAATACAATTCGGTTCGGTAAGGAGTCTCGTCAGATGGTGTCACACTGTACAACAAGAGATCGTGATTTTTGAAACGACAAGTTGAACAAATTCTATTACTGTGAAAACACTTGTGATCAATTTCGTTAAACGTTCAAATGAATGACTTTAATATTTTAAATATTTTGAACCTCTATCATGTAAAGTATGAAAGAAAACATTGGAATTGTGCTACATAGAAATTAAAGGTTCACCATATCCTTTTGTCGTAAAGTCTGGGAAAGGTTATATCGTTACGTTGTGTCTTTTGTCATAAAGTTAAATGTTTTTTTTTGTTTTTTTTTTGTTTCTATGCGTTTCTTGCTAATCTGATATCAAACCATTTTAAAGTTTGTTATAATGTTGTACTGTTACACCGCTATCCTACGTAAAGTGAACGTTTGGATGAAAACAACCCTGTTAAAAAATAAAATCTGTATATGCCTGTCCAAAGTCAGGAGCTTGTTTTTCAGTTGCTGCCGTAAGCTGCTGTCTGTAAAATCTGTTTATTTAAAAGTTTCGTCATTTATCAGAATGTAGATTTTTCTCGTTTGTATTTTACCCCATTTTGACATGTCGGTGAATCTTTTAGATGATAGTAGGGTATTTTATTTGCATTTGTTTAAGACCTCACGATGAAAAATTGCTTAAATCTACTTCAGTTGTACTCTCTGGGATAGTTATCTCATTGGCAAGCATATCACAACTTCCTAGTTTATCAGTTGAAAGGAGTTTTATATATTCGCTGTGATAGATTCACCAGTCACCAAATTTTGAATTATTGAGAAAACATTATATACATCGTGGAATGTAATGCCGAAGTAAAATATTATTTTAATTTGATTCTAACTTATATCTGACCGGTATGATTGACAAAACAAGTCGAAAAGAAAAAGAGCACAGCTGGTAACAAAAAGAGTCACGATTGTTTGTGAAAAAACTTACAACTGATTTTTACTGTTCGTTCTTATGTTGTACTGTTATACAACTGTCTCAGGTAAGTGTGAGGGGGAATCCCGCTAACATGTTTAACCCCGCCACATTATTTATGTATGTGCCTGTCCCAAGTCAGGAGCCTGTAATTAAGTGTTTGTCGTTTGTTTATTTGTTATATATTTGTTTTTCGTTTATTTTTATGTTTTTATACAAATAAGGCCGTTAGTTTTCTCGTCTGAATTGTTTTACATTGTCATTTCGGGGCCTTTTATAGCCGACAAGTGGTATGGGGTTTGCTGATTGTTGAAGACCGTACAGTGACCTATAGTTGTTAATTTCTGTGTCATTTTGGTCTTTTGTGGAGAGTTGTCTCATTACCACATTTTCGTTTTTTTTATATTATCTTCAAAACGGAAAAGATATGTAGTCAATAACTTTTAAAAAAAAAAAGTTTTCTGCTGAATTACGGGTTTTAAAACATGATTTTTCTCTTTCTTCTAAATTATATTTGCAACTGTGTTGGCCATTCTGTTTTTAAATGAATTAAAGTAAGACGACTTGTTTCAATATACCCTGAAGTTTCTAATAGAGAATATCAGGGCGAAGGGGAAAATTCAATTGAGTGTACATTGTTGAAGGGAAAAGAGATTTAGATTGTATAAACTCTAACAAATGTTTGGATTGAATAAGTATTCACTTCTGATTTACACATTCTTTACAGTAGGAATTCTATCAAAACAACTGATAAGTTATTATCAGAGACTTAGACAGAGAAGCATCGGCAAAAGCATCAAGGAATTTATCATCGAAGTTACATCGTTTATATGATGGCCGTTAATAGCTATTTTATAGTTTCGATACGAATAGAATAAACTTTGTGATATGACCCAACGTAATTCAGTGGTTGTCGTTTGTTTATGTGTTACATATTTGTTTTTCGTTCATTTTTTTACATAAATAAGGCCGTTAGTTTTCTCGTTTGAAATGTTTTACATTGTCTAATCGGGCCTATTATAGCTGACTATGCGGTATGGGCTTTGCTCATTGTTGAAGGCCGTACGGTGACCTATAGTTGTTACTGTCTGTGTCTTTTTGGTCTTTTGTGGATAGTTGTCTCATTGGCAATCATACCGCATCTTCTTTTTTTTTTATATAAATCTGTTGTTCTTTTGTTCTTTTTTTTGTATATGTTTTCTACCATTTTGCTTTATTCATGCAAAATTATTTTCAAACCCAGTATTTGACTTATATATTTTTTCTCAATTTGATAAAAAAAACCCATTTTATTTGCGTACAGTATACATAGATGTATAAACGATGTACAAGTTTCTTACTTCATAGATGATCGGAAAATATTTACAACTGTTGCTAAACATATATATGTGATACACATTTCCAGACTAGATTTATATATATGACATATGATGATTTAAAAACAGGAAACAGTTAGTTCGTTTCTGTGTGTGTTACATTTTAATGTTATGTCGTTGTTCTCCTCTTATATTTAATGTGTTTCCCTCAGTTTAAGTTTGTTACCCCGATTTTGTTTTTTGTCCATGGATTTTTGAGTTTTGAACAGCGGTATACTACTGTTGCCTTTATTTAGCCGAATTAAAGCAATGCTAATATTTATTTTTTCATTTTCTTATTTACTTCGAGCTCCAGTTTACCTACAAAAAGTGATACGGGTGATACAGGGATATTTTTTACAACTCGTTAACGATAATGTACGGTTGATGCATGATGCTATTCGTCATGTCAATCAAGTTATTTCTAATTTTCCAATGTTTGTATTCTCAATAACTTACATATTCGTTAAATAAAAGTTTATTTTATTTCTACATTGTGTAGATGTCGTGAACAAGTTGCGATTTTGTACAGGTTATAACATGTACAAAATTGTGTACATGTTATAATTTGTACAATGCAAAAATACAAGTTAGAACATGTACGAAAGTACCTCATACTTGTTATAACATGTACAAAATATTGCTTAAAAATGGTTTTAACTTGTACAAAATTTGAAAATAAAAATATGTTTCTATTATTACAACACATGCCATTAACCTAAATCATATTTCTATCATTTTATTCTTTTATTGTCCATTCAAGTTAGTGTGATACTTTTCTTATTTCTTCCATATAAAAAGTTTTTATAATTACTTCATACAGATGTACCTTAAAGACTTTTAAAACACACATGTAGTTAATAAACATTACTTCGTATTCTAACCTGGTATTCAAACAGAAAAAGACTTAGACGCAATACCTGGAGCAAGTCCAGAATCCAATAATACTGACAGTGAATCGATATAGGAAGATATGGTATGAGTGCGAATGAGACAACTTTACATCCAAGTCACAATTATAAAAGTAAACCATTATAGGTTAAGGTACGGCAATCAACACGGAGAATACCATTTTACCGAGACAGAACAGCATACCGACACTGAAATTGAAATTGATAAAACAATGTCATAGACGGACATTATTACTGACAAAAACACTGAAACTTACGGTGAATTAAATGTTCATGGTTCAGTAGACAACAATGAACAAACTATTGAGTTAGAAAAGAAACGATTTGATTATGTTTTTTTTATTATTTGATTTTCAATCGTAAATGTATATTCTGCTCTATTATTTTTTTTAAATTTTGTACAGGTTAAAACCATTTTTAAGCAATAAATTGTACATGTTATAACCTGTACGAGGTTCTTTTGTACATGTTGTAACTTGTATTTCGGCATTGTACAAATTATAACGTGTACAATATTTTTGTACATGTTATAACCTGTACAAAATTGCAATTTGTACACGACATATACATATATTCATCATGCATACATGTAAGTTTAAATTCAATAATGGCATTCAATAGTTATAATTATACACGTACCTGCAGCAGAAATGTAGAAATTAAAAATCAGTACGAGAATTATTCCTAACATTTTCTTTCCTTCATTTCTGTATAGTAAATAAGGAAGTAGTTACTGTATTTGTAACTGACCTAGTATAACGAGTTTAATAATGTACCGGAATGACGAAGTGTGGTAAATTGTTTGAAATGATAAAAAACGATGTCTATATTTTAATATCCGCGTGGCCATAAAGATTTCCTCGCTAATTAAAATAATAATAATAATAAAAAAAATAAACAGTTAAAGGAATATCCGTTAATACGTTATTTTTTTGACTGTCCGTTGAAATAAGAAAAAAAACAACATCTTTTGTACAATTTCATGCTATTTTCTCAAAAATTTTCGATGAAATTATCATGCAGGGTCATGGGAATGCATTAGATATATTCACATGTGCAGTAGGATCTGTATACTCTTTTTGGGAACTCAAGATCATCCCCAGCTTTAGAGGGGTTCGTCTTGCCAAGTCTTTAGTTTTCTATGTTGTGTATTGTCTGTTTGTCTGTTTGTTTTTGTTTATACCTTGAAATGTGAGTTTGTTTTCGACTTGTGAGTTTAAATGTCCTTTTAGTATCTTTTACCTCTCTTTTTCTCCTTTTAATATACCATTGTTGAACACAATCATCAAAATTTAATTCATATTTTTTTAAATCAATTATATGCGTACGTTTCTTTGAAAGCAAAAAAAGTAAAATACCAAGAATACCAAACCCCAAGGAAAACTGAAAACTTCAAAGGCCCTTGTCAAAAGGCAAAATCAAAATCTTTAACCATCAAACGAATGGATAACAACTATCAAATTCCTGATTGAGTACAGGCGTGTTCTTTTGTGGAATTGGTTTGATAAAACGTGGTTTTATAGGTTGGTAAACGTCTAACTTGTATGCGGTCGCCTTTAATTCTTTTATATAGACACCAATGAGTGAACAAAATTAACAGACATAATAGGTTAAAATTTTAACAATAGGGCAACGGCACTCAACATTATGTTATAATCTTAATCACAAAAACCGTTTATTGTATCTGAGTTTCAAAACAATTATAATGAGATACATTTGATAATTTTGTTTTAAATCAAGAAGTAAAAATGTCATTCGTTTTTTGATAACGAATGTTTCATTTCCGTCAATCAACTCCATTTATAACTTTCTTGTCAAAATTTAAAAAATATATTCGTGCCTTCATCATATTCTGAACATATATATAAAATACATGTTTAATTGAAGTTGGAAAAATTCAATGAATTCCCCATAAACATACTGATATAACAAATTTAGGCAATTTTACTTAATTGTCATCTCTGTATAAACGTTAGCTTTATACGTCATTGACCCCAACTAACCTATTAGCCCCGCCTACTTACCGGAACTACCGGATTTCATCAACAACGTCACGTCACAACCATGACAACGTGTAGTAACAATGGTCAAACTTTTATGAATTTAAACTTGTTATGTCTTCAAATTGGTAATTTATATACCATGTTTATCAAATGTTATTAATAAGTTCATTTTCCCTTTCTAATTCTTTAAAATGTCAATGTCTTACCGCCTGGACTACGCTCATAGGGAAATACCCCAAAATGGTACCCAACAGTTTTCCCGTTTCTATTCGGCACGAAACGGGAAAATGCTCAGTAAAACCTCGCATTTTCCCGTTTCTAAGCCTCATACAAATAAATTTCATATTTCAAGACACTATAAGTATATTGTCTAATTATGTCTGTTTTTTTTGGTCACAGGTTGTTGTTAATATAATTGAATTCAATGCGATAGTGAGAGGTTAAGCTAGATAACAAACTATATATGTTCAATTCATATAACTGAACAGAACTTGGGAAGTTGGTATATGAAATAATATGTCTCCGTATGATAAGAAACATTATTTAGATCTGATACCTCTGTCATGATCTTAAAAAAATTGCCTCATGGCAGTTGTTATCCATTCGTTCCATGTTTTTGAGCTTTTGATTAGGAACTTTCCTATTAGAATTTTTCTAAGAGTTCAGTATTTTTACTTTTTGCTTATTTCTAATGGTAACGTTTGTGCCAGTTTAAGTGGAACCATGGTTATTTTTTTTTGTATGCAGTTATATCAGTAAGTTGCTATCCAATGCATTAAGATCAGAAACATATCTCTGTCAACTTTAAAAAAACCAACCAATTTTTGCTTCCAAATTTATACGGGGAAGCAACGTTTATTTCGAATCGGAGGCTGGTGATTTATGGTCAAGTTAATATATGACGAAAGTCGTAAACATCAGTTACATTGCAACAAAAACTACTTGAGAGTTTGTGTGTCCAGGATGTTATTATATACTGCCGGACTTTAAAAACGCACATTTTGGTAACTGTTTATACCAAATCATGATTGATCCTCATATAACTTCTTATCATGCTTGTCATACTTTTTTTTTGTTTAGAAACAATCCTAATATCTGACTTACCTGAGGTTATTAAACATACCAGATTATTTAAGTCGCACTAACTTCTGAAAGAGAAAGGTTTTTTTCTTCATGATACAATTGTTTTAGTAATATTGTTACCTACACTTAAAAAAGCTTGAAAATGTTTCATCTCCATGTTGTCGAGATTAAGCAATGAAACTCTGAATCAGTCAATAAGGAAAACGTGAACGTACTGAAACCATACACATTCACGTCGGGTACTCGTCTAACTCTCTATCCTTCAAGGATACAGACAGACGGGATTTGTTGTTGCCCATCAATGACCAAATGATAATGCAGTGACAACGCCATGTCAATAGAATTTGATCAAGCAACATCATTTGCAAATCACGTTGCCGAATGAAATGATAGACAGATGTATGTCATAAATGTTTCCCATATACTAAAATGAAAATTGGGTCGAGAAAAACATTTTAAACCCTAAAGTGAAAACCGCATAATTGTCAAAACACACTGTAATGGTTAACCCGAATAATCACGTCGTTAATCATAGATTTACAATGACTTTAAAAAAGTAAACAATTTTATAAAAGAAAATTCTATAGGCATTACTCTGGTTGACGGCGATTTCAATGACGTGTTGAAGACTTTAGATAGGAAAAGCTTAAATAAAAATACGAAATTTTCTGAGCCTGTTAATAGTTTAAAAATGATTTTATAGATATTTGGCGTATTTTACATAAAAGCACACAACAGTTTACATGGAAAAGAAAGGATAAGACACAAGCTAGTAGGATAGATTTAATTTTAATTGTAAAAGAATTTCAGACTCTCGTTGAATATTGTAAAACTTGCCGGCACTGATTAAAGTGACTGACCATCAAGGGATAGTTATAAACTTTAAGACAGGGGCTTCAGAAAAAGGGAATGGATACTGGAAACTAAATAATTCTATTTTAAAGGATATTGAATATAAAAAAGCAATCAACAGAGTAATAAATCAGTTCAAAAATCGTATGATAAATAGTGACAGGAGCGATATTCGTCTATTATGGGACAATCTAAAAATTGAAATTAGAGACGAATCTATTCTATACTGTAAAAGAAAATCGTAATTTTCAAGGTAGATAACAAGAAAATTAGAAAGCGAATTAGAACACTTAACGACAATTAGAGATGAACAATTAAACGGAGATGAAACACTAACAAATAATATAAAACAATTAGAATTACAATTAGACACAATTTATGAATATAAAGCGTAGGGGGCTCAAATTAGATCAAGGGAGAAATGGTTAGTACTAGGGGAAAAGAATAATTCTTACTTTCTGGGATTAGAAAAAGAGCGACAAGTCAGAAAATCTATTATCAAACTCAAAAATGAAAATAACGAGGAAACCACAAACCGAAAACAAATTTTAGAAATGATTAAAAACTATTGTAAAATATTATATACAACCACGGCTCCAGATAAAGATCTACTGCCTAAATATGTAGGTGATACTGTTATGGAAAGGGAGATAAATATAAATGACTTTAAAATTTGTGATGGGGAGGTTACTATAGATGAATGTACTAAAGCTATTAACACGATGAAGCTAAATAAATCACCTGGTCTAGATGGTTTAACATTAGAATTTTATAAGACGTTCTGGGAAAAACAGTGTTAGTCAAAGTTCTAAATAAGGGACATGAGGGGAAACTTCTTTCATATACACAATGAACAGGTGTTCTTACTTTATCATTCAAGAAAAATGATCCATTATCTTTAGAAAATTATCGTCCAATATCATTATTAAATGTAGATTTGAAAATACTATCTCATGTTTAAGAACAGAGACTAAAAAAACTTCTTCCTAAATTAATAAATGAAGATCAAACCGGATATGTAAAATATCGTTTTAATGGATCTAATTTACGGCAAATCCAAGATATAATGGACTATGCAGATCAAACGGAATAGATAGGGCTATAATATTTGTTGATTTTACAAAAACTTTTGATTCTTTGGAATGGGAATATATATTAAGTGTTCTAAAACATTTTGGTTTTAATAAATCATTCATATCATGGGTGGAAACATTATATAAGGGAATACAAGACTAGTGTAATAAATAATGGATGGGTATCCGAAATTTTTGAAAACTCTAGAGAAATCCGTCAAGGGTGTCCTTTATCGGCTTTACTTTTTGTTTTATCGGTCGAAATTATGGCCGAGCGATTGAGGCAAACCTCAGACATTAAAGGTTTTCGTATTACTATAGCTCAAAATATCACAAATAGTTGATGATACAACTCTGTTTTGTAGTTCAAAATCAGATATATCTAAAGCTATGAATATAATTGAAACATTTGGTTTTTTTCTCAGGATTGAAGCTAAACCATAATAAGACAGAAGGAATTTAGATTGGGGCGCTTAAAAACAGCGTAGATAAGATTGAGGGCATACACTGGACAGACAAAACCGTCAAAGCTTTAGGCATTTATTTTGGTCATGATAGACTTCAATGAGGAAAGTTAAATTGGGAACCTAAAATAGATAACATGAAATCATTAATTAAAACTTGGGAAAAAAGAAAATTAACAATGGTTGGGAAAATATTGATCATAAAATCTTTTATATTAAAAAAAAAACATTTCCTTTTCAGGCAAACAATAAGATTTTATCATCATTTCTCCTAAAAAGGAAACCAAAATTTCGTCAAATATAACTCTATTGTCCACAAAACAAACACAGTTTGTTACGGAAACAGATAAAATTTCATTACCAGAAATAACTATTGTGAATCTAAATCTAAGATTTTTATCAGGTGCTCGCCGAAAACAGGGAAAAAAAATTTAAATTGAAATACAATGCAGTAATGATTTATTTTTATCAATACTGTCTCTTGACAAACAAAATGTTTGATACGCAAAATCTTAGTCTTAAGCTTTCTATAAAAAATATCCAAAATTTGAAAAAAAGTAAATCAAATGTAATGTGGCAAATCCTTTGTAAAAGTATGTATGGATATGACTTAAATTTCGTATAGTTATGTATTAATTGTTCCATATGCTGAGAAAGAGGAAGATGCGAGTTTTTTTTTATCAAGATTCAAATTAAATGTTGCCACTTAGAAATGGAAAGTTCATACTTGGAAAGCTGAAATCATCTCTTTTGTCGTTACGTTGTGTTTTCAACCGGGCCTCATGGTTAATTGATAATGTATTGGTAGTATTATCTAACGTACAGATAAAATACAAATAGCGTTTAGTGACCCCGAGACGTCTTACATAAAGTAATACAAAACCTTGCAATAATGTGTATGTGCCTTACGAGAAAATTTTATTAAGAAATTATAATTTCCCTCCACTTTATCAGCAATATACCAATTCCAACTTGATATGGTACTAGTATATGCATTTTTCTAACTCATTCGGTATCCAAGAGATTGCAGCTGCTACTCAGACTCTATAGACTTAACATGCCACAAAACGAGGGGTCAACTCACATTTTTGTCTTTCTTAAAATGCCCTGTACCAAGGCAGGAGGTCATGATAATCATCTATTTGTCCAATGCCAGCTGTTTATATTCATCAAGATTTGAAATTATTGTATAACAAATAATTTTTGTTGACTATTGATTGCTTAATGCCCTGTGTCAAATATTTCATCCATATTGAGAGCGAAAATAAAACTTGCATTTAAATAGTTTCATACAGTAAAATTCATCTTTAACTATTTATTAAATTATATTGTACTTATATACCTCGATGATGCCTAACTATCTCAATCATTAGAAGATAGCACGGACTTTGTTCTACATTTCTGATATATCTGTTTTAAGAGTAACTTTCTCATTTGTATAATAGAAAAAAAACTTAGGTTCCTGTAGTAATACTGATTGGATTTATACATTTTTAACATTTGGGTGTTTTTAAGCTATTGACACGATAGGGTGTGCATAAAATGGAGACATCTATGACTCATTAGACCCGTTTAGGTGTTTTTTTTTTAATAAAATATTTACCAAGAAGATAAGTTTTTTGCTTTCCATTGACGACATAAGACGGTAAAATAACACGTTTGGGATGGAAACGTTTCTGAGTGTGCAATATGTTGTGATAATTTTTTCAATGTTAGTCAATAAAATTGAGAATGGAAATGGGGAATGTAGAATGTTAAAGACCATAAAGTCATTTTTTAAGTTGAAATATTTCGCATTAATACATTGTTGTTTATTCTTTAGTTTTCTATGTTGTGTCATTTGTACTATTGTGTGTCTGTTTGTCTTTTTCATTTTTAGCCATGGCGTTGTCAGTTTATTTTAGATTTATGAGTTTGACTGTCCCTTTGGTATCTTTCGTCCTCTTTTGGAACATATTGAGCGAAAAAATCAATTCAAATTACTCATTACGTTTTAAAAAGTCGGTAATATATACTTTTCAGGACTAATGGATCTTGATTGTTTCAAAGCCCCATTTTTTTTTAGTTTGGTGTTTCTATAGAATATTTTGGAAACTTGAGATAACATGGTTACTTACGCTTAAAACAGGAAGGAAAAAGGTGAAAATTGGATTGATTAACTTCCAATTTTTCAATTGTACTGGACAGGATAAAACTTTACTCATGCCAAGTATTTGCTCATTTGAAACAAATTTAACTTCTGCACATATTTTTAAATAGTGCAAATTTAAAACAAAGGCTAAAAGGGGAAATCAATGGTGGTATTATACCTATAAGAAATCAATTGTATGGGTTTTCGTATCACCGTATCGTGTGTTCCTTCCTTTATTATTTTTATTGTTTTGTTTTTATATTACATTTTGTTATTGTTGTGCTGAACTATATCTTGCATAACTAAAATTGTATATCACTCCTAGACCATTTGTTTTGTATCAGCCTCTTTTCCTGAGTTCTTATAGACAAGACATAAATATATCAACGCATATTTTCAGGAATCCATAATCATTTGCACACATTGGATTTTATTCATTATATTAAATTGGTTTATTTTTGATCCTTGATAAATCTCTCACAGCCAATCAATCGGACACCCCATTTTGGTAAGGATTTTACAGCCAGTTGAAAGAAGACCTGTCGTGACCCTGTTTCTATTCCCCTGCCACCTTTAAATTTTGAACTTTGTACATGGAAATCTGGATGACATGTTTTAAACTATTCGTATGTTCCGGATCAAGATCAAGATGAAACATTGTATTCAAATCGACTATGAATATATATTTCAACCATTATTTATGAACCGGACAAACTTGTAAAATTTGCAATTATTGTAGTTGTAATTGAAGGAAAACTATCAAAGTAAAAATAAGATTTCACAGACTAACACGGTACTGAAAAAGCAGTATATCCAAATCGAATGGTATCTGTATTTAATTTCATTCTCATTGATACTTTGAACCAATTGTTAAAGCCCAACCTTAATTACCAAAATTCCCAACACTTACGGAAATTCAAAACAGAAGTCCTTTTCTTGTAAAATCAAAACATCACACATATCAAACGCATGGTCACAACGGTCTTGGTCATGGAATATTCAACGTTTTATAAATAAAGGCAACAGAAGTATATCCTGTTCGAAATTCATAAATCGATAGAGAAAGTAAAAATCCGGGTTACAAACTAAAACTGAGGAAAACGTATCAAATATAAGAGAACTACGACACAACAGAAACACAACATTAAAATGTAACACACACAGAAACGAACTATAATATAACAATGACCATTTTCCTCACACAGAAACGAACTATAATATAACAATGGCCATTTTCCTCACACAGCAACGAACTATAATATAACATCTAATAAATTGACATTTGAAGCACTGGAAAAACGTTTTTGGTTTCTTAAGTGTGCTTCACCTCCATTTGAATTAAAAAACCCCAATAATAATCATATTATTAAAAAAACCGAATAAAACCGTTGCTAATAAAGATATATTTGTTTTATGCATTATCTTTTGTCTGTGTTATTGGTAAACAGAATACTATAATTTCATCTTTAACTTTGGATAATGTAGCATGTCTTTGACACTTGTCTATACGATAACAATACATTTCCGCGAGATGCTCTTGGATAGCGGCTTTTTAATTTTTTTATTTAGAATCCTGCAAATAAAACTGTACGTCTATAATGTGACCTCCATTACTGATTGAACATTGCGGTAAAATTAATTGACTTGACGGAGGACATGTTATCGCTACAAAATCTAAGACGTTCTTGCATTTAAGCAAACATGTTTTTGCGAATAACAATTATAACATACATTTTGTGGATGCTTATTTAAAGCGATCTGAAATTTCAAGGATACATTCGGGAAAAATGGACACGTTTAAGTGTATCTGACACGTTTGGGGGAATGTACAAAATATAATTGAAAAATATAATTATACAAAATATAATAGGCAAACGTATTTATAAATACAAAATAAAATTGAAAAACATATACCAGTATACACAAAATATAATAGAAAACAAAGAATAACGAGTGACAAAGAAATATATCTGTTGTTTCTTCATATCAAAATCACAGTTATGCCTTCTATTTGTAGGATGACTTTTCTTTTCATTACAAGCCCAGGATCGACACTATAACAGGTTTGATCGGAACTTTTAGCAAAAAGTCAAAACGCGTTATATGTGTGCAAGTGCTTGTCATCGTTATTGTAATGAAACTACATCCTGTATATACACAAATATTGACTTCATATTTATATAAACAAAAGTTGGCATGTTATTCGATAATCGAATATGTATGAAGTGTCTCCAAGTACTGTGCTATCAATTTGTAACAAAACTCATAATCATCCTGAAATGGAAACAATAGAAGTATGAATGGTTAGACTATGAATATTTAAAGTGAAAACGACCATCAAATTAACTTCAGAAGATTGATGTGTAACTTGTATACGTATACTTTGTGAGATTCTATATTTTTTTAAAACACTTTTGGATTGTGAAAACCTTTAGAAGTATAAAATAAAGAATAATGGGGAATCCGAATTATTCTCAGAAACGAAACGCTGATAGAACCTCCAACTGTTAAGTTTATAGTGCTACATATAGGAAAAACAAGTGATGCTCATTATCGACTCATTGTTGGAACCTCTACATCTTAAAAGTATAAACACATTGTGAGAACCACAAAACATTCGATGGCAACACATTAAGGGATTTGTTTATGTTTAGTAGCAAACAAAGAACGTCTCGTCCTTTAAAAAAAAGTTCATCGGAAGATATCAAGAATTTGTTTATAAATATTCCGTATCCACTTCTGAGAAAATACACGATGGTCTTGAAGTATGATTCTAGGTACGGAAGTTTTTTTAATCATATTTATAACGTATTATAGAGTTCTTGGTATTTATACATCCCGCCGTTGTGTTATTGTGCTATTTTTATTCTTGACATTCGTTTTTTTGCATGTGCTATTTCTATAGAGTGTCTACATCCTCTTGTGTTTTTCTTTGTTGACATACATGTTGTTTTATATTATAGTGATTAAGATTTTAACAGAATGTTGACTGCTGTCCCCCATTTGTTAAAACCTTTTTACCTATTATCAGTCTTTCCACTTTTCCGTGGAAAGACCTATTGCTTTTCTTCTTCTGATTATTATTTTTTTTTTCTTCCGCCTAATTTTTTTCCTTCGCTGTTTTTTTGTTTCGCAAGATGTCGCTTAGAAATTTGGAATATGATATCGAACAGTTTATACGCTTTTGAAACCAACTCTGCTTAACCGAATACTTTACCATATAAGAGTTATCTCCCCGAACACTGTTTTTCTTGTTATCTCTAAGGCTTCGCAACCGTATAAGAAACCGACAAATTTATTTTTCCAAATTGCTCGTTATATCCTCAGGATGTTCTGTTTTAATTTGACCGAAGCCGTATCGAGATTCCATATGAGAGTTATTTCCCCTTTTGTATTTGAAATTTTGAAATGTATTTTAAACTGGAAAACCATAAGTGATAGAGACCTAGGGTCTTTTGATTTGAGATCCTTGGTCCAAAATAATGAAAATTAGGTCAAGGTCAAAGGTCAAGGTCATATTCTAAATTTTGATTTTGGCTTATTTTCACTCATTTTCATAAACCTTATAAGATATCGACAAATTATTTTTACTAAATTGTTAGTTGCGACATGTCGTAACATAATAATTTTGATTGAAAGGGTGCGTAGACAATGACTGGGAGTTTTAGCCCCTATCATATCTAAAATTATGCGTAAAGTGATATAACTTATTAACCATACATATTAGAGACCTAGGGTCTTTTGATTTGAGATCCTCAGTTTGTGACCTTGAAATTGAGGTCAAGGTCATAGGTAAATTTGACGTTCTAGATTATGACCTTTGCTTAAAATTCATATCTTTACATCATAAAGCCATAGGAACTGACATTTAAGACTGATTTTTAATATTCTAATATCAAAATAGATATTTACTGGTGGAAAGACCTTCAATTGTTCTCTGAACAATTGGTTTTTAATATTTTTTTTGTATTTGTTCACACATAAAGGAATTTCATGCAACTATCGTATAAGGGAGAGGAGTATCTATGTATAAAACCAGATTTAAGTAGTTGTCAACATACCTGAGAAATACCTGTACTAAAATAAGAGACAGTTGGTTTCCATTCATAATGTTTTTATTCAGGTTTTGATTTTGCCATTTGTGAAGGGACAATCCGTTTTGAATTTGCCTTGGAGTTCTGTATTTTTATTGTTATACTTATTTGTAAACCAACGGATGTACAATAGCAAACAATTCTAAGATCCTGTTGGTTTGAGAAACGTATTGGTGTCAAATAACAAACTAAGGAATATCAATTTTGTTTGCCAAAAGTGTTTGTGTTGTCTTTAGTCAGTAGAAAGAAAGCAGTATCCGAAAGTCGTTTTTTCGGAATAAGTAGGTCTTTTTACAGAATAAAATTAATTCCGTGGAATTGGACAATTCGAACTTCTTTTGTAAATAGAGCTACAAAAGATTTTGCTAAAGTGGTTTTAATTGTTTAAAACTTCTGCGATTATTAACTGATTTCTTTGTACATGTTGTAAGTGTCTCGGTATTGTTATATGCAATGGAGTTACTAAACAAGTTTATAATAAGTAACTTTCTCTAAACCTTAATGATATTGAAGGTGAAACAGAATTATCTAGGGCTGACAAGTGTATTCCTTGAGTGGGTACTGTAACCTGTCACGTTATAACTAGGTTATTAGAAGAAAAGACAATTATATATTTAGGACATAAAAAACTTACAAATACTTTGATGAAGTCGTCTTCAATTCTTTTGAGTAATGTTGCATATTCCAACAATGAAAATGTCGTCTCTTTTTCGATTGCTCTGACAGAATGTAGACACAAACTGACAGCAGCGCAAACAGAACAGCCTTTACCTTTGCTATAAAATGTATATTAAAGAATACACATAGTAATAAAGCAAATGTAAAATAATTTGGTTAAATTAATTTAATCGATTATACAAGCTTCTTGGATTTCAGATTATAATGTACACGATAATAAGAAAGCTACTCAAAACATACATATATGGACGCAATTTTACTCTTGTGGAGAGTTGTTTCATTAGCAATTATACCACCATTTCTTATTTCTATATTGCATAAGCTAGTATAATTTAAATTTGTACTCGAATGAAACAAGACTTGTCATATTGAACCTGCATATCTCTATTTTCATCATATGTTCAAGATCTCTAACTGTTTTTAGTCGTTGAATTACTGGCATGTTTCGTATTATCTACCATTCATTAACTTACTTGTAAGTTCTTACATGAAGTTATCAACATTACATGGTTAACGGAGCGGGATTGGCTACAAACACAATTAAAGTGGTTTATATGTTCACACACCGCACCTTTGCGCATACATGTATATCCCATATACACATGTGTAGTAAGGAGTAAAACAATAAAACATAAAGACATTGAAAATAGGAATCAACAAAAAATGTTGTAACAGTATGAATCATTAAAAATAATTGAACACAATCTGAATTGAATTACATTGTATGTTCAAGGTGTTCTTTTTTTTATAGCAATATTGGTCTGTTCACAAATGTGAATATTTTGCACTGTCGTTCTAATGGGCAGGGTGCGATAAGAGCATTCTTTCCGTGTTTATTTTGAAAACTTTATATTTAAGAGTTCAATTTATGTCTCTTAAACTTATGAGGTTATAAACAAAAGAAAATGTATAGCCTTCTTAGTCATTACATGCTTAATGAATGGTATCATCTACAAAACTGATCTGTGCATTAACATTGCTCGAGTTTGAAGAAGTATTTGAAAGATACATAAGTATCAACTACGCTGCCAATTAAACATTCTTTATGAGATGTTAATCCCCCATATGCCTCTAGACAAATTCACATCATTAACGTGATTAAGCACAGAAAAACGCACGTTTAAAGAAGTCCGAGTCCGATTTCAGTATAGGTATCTATGATGAGTTTATTTACAACAAAAAGTGAGCAAAATGACAATGATAAATAAATAAACAAAGAACTACTAGCAGTTACTTACTTGCTTGCTCAAGACATCAATTCAATTAATTGAAAGATTATGTCCTCACCATATGAAAATCAAGCACAACCCCTGCCGTTAGTTAAAACATATTTATTTTAACATATTTATTTATGGTGGATTGGGAAACAAGTTTTTAAACATATATTAATCCCTTTTCACTTTGCGGGTGCGAGTGCTGCCTTGTAGCGGCATTAGCCTGCACTTTTTCGAAATCTACAAGGGTGTCTTTTACTTGCAAGATATATGGCTCTCTTTAACATGGGTCAGCCATTTATTGTCCCCTTCCGACGGACTATCATCGTTTCCCCCAGACCTTATTCGCAAATGGTGCCAAGGGAGAGCCGAAAATTCTGACATTTTCACTCCGGAACGGGAATCTAACCAGAAACCTTTGTGTTAGTAGTCCGATGAACTAGCCACTACACTACGGCCCTCCCTGCCGTTTGGGATTGAGTATCATACATAAACTAAAAGAACCATCCAAGGAATCTGTTTTTGTCCCGGCTGATAAAGCTGCTAATAATATCATTATTGTTTGACGTAAATTTTATATAGAGGTTCTGCAAAAGGAAATCAATTACTTTTGGAGTGTCAAAAACTCGTTGGAAGTACTTGATAAATTGCATGCATATATTGGTGGTTTTGAATCTGTTCAAAGTTTTGATTTTTCTACCCTATATACCACTTTGCCTCATATGCTAGCCAAGGAATTTGTTTTTGTCCCGGCTGATAAAGCTGCTAATAATATCATTATTGTTTGACGTAAATTTTATATAGAGGTTCTGCAAAAGGAAATCAATTACTTTTGGAGTGTCAAAAACTCGTTGGAAGTACTTGATAAATTGCATGCATATATTGGTGGTTTTGAATCTGTTCAAAGTTTTGATTTATCTACCCTATATACCACTTTGCCTCATATTCTAGCCAAGGAATTTGTTTTTGTCCCGGCTGATAAAGCTGCTAATAATATCATTATTGTTTGACGTAAATTTTATATAGAGGTTCTGCAAAAGGAAATCAATTACTTTTGGAGTGTCAAAAACTCGTTAGAAGTACTTGATAAATTGCATGTATATATTGGTGGTTTTGAATCTGTTAAAAGTTTTGATTTTTCTACCCTATATACCACTTTGTCCATATTCTAGCCAAGGAATTTGTTTTTGTCCCGGCTGATAAAGCTGCTAATAATATCATTATTGTTTGACGTAAATTTTATATAGAGGTTCTGCAAAAGGAAATCAATTACTTTTAGAGTGTCAAAAACTCGTTGGAAGTACTTGATAAATTGCATGCATATATTGGTGGTTTTGAATCTGTTCAAAGTTTTGATTTTTCTACCCTATATACCACTTTGCCTCATATTCTAGCCAAGGAATTTGTTTTTGTCCCGGCTGATAAAGCTGCTAATAATATCATTATTGTTTGACGTAAATTTTATATAGAGGTTCTGCAAATGGAAATCACGAATTCACCAACTGACTTCATTTTCAGAAAACGACATCTGTAACAAACACAAACTTTTACCTACTTCTTTTCAACAGAACCAAATACAATGAACGTCCCAACTATGTACTGGCTTCCGAAGCTACACAAAAAATCTTACAAATATAGATTTATTTCATCTTCAAGCCATTGTTCCACTACCAAATTGTCTGTTTTACTTACTAGTACACTTGGTACAATAAAAAACCTGATAATAAATTGTTCAAATAAGGCCTTTGAAAATAGTGGAATTAATTACTTTTGGAGTGTCAAAAACTCGTTGGAAGTACTTGATAAAATGCATGCATATATTGGTGATTTTGAATCTGTTCAAAGTTTTGATTTTTCTACCCTATATACCACTTTGCCTCATATTCTTATTAAGAAAAAATTCACATCCCTAATTAACTGGGAATTTAAAAAGTCAGAATGCGAGTACATATGTTCAAACTCTTTTAGGTCATTTTTTAGTAGCAATAAACAAAAGAACTATGTCAATTGGACATGCTTTGATACTATATATGCGCTTGGATGTTTACTTGATAACATTTTTGTTCGCTTTGGAGATTCCGTATATCGTCAAGTTATTGGAATTCCAATGGGGACTAACTGTGCACCACTTATTGCGGACCTGTTTTTGTATTGTTATAAGTTACAATTTATGACTAGAATTAGCAAAGACCCATCGAAACAACATTTGATACAAAAATTTAACAATACTTTTAGATATTTGGATGATATATTGGCTCTCAATAATGACGACTTCAGTATATATACTAAAGAAATTTATCCTGTGGAACTTACTTTAAATAAAGCTAATACTAACAATGACCTCTGCCCTTTCCTCGATCTTGATATCTATATCATTAATGGGAAGCTTAATACAAAAATGTATGATAAAAGGGATGATTTTGCATTTCCTATCGGTAATTATCCATTTTTAGATGGTGAAGTTCCCTTGTCACCATCTTATGGTGTTTATATATCTCAACTTGTACGATTTTCTCGTGAATGTAACAACGTTTTAGATTTTAGCAAGAGAAATTTATGTTTTACTGAAAAATTATGACACCAGGTTTTAACTATTTGTGCAGTGATTGTTATTAAATAATCCAAGAAATCGTCATTTAATGAAGATTTTTACAGTATTTTGCCAAAAAAATTACTTTAAAATGCATTCTCATGTATTTTTACCACTTTGATATTGTAAACTGTATCAATTCAAAACATATACACCATACTTGTTATTTTAACCATTTGTGCAGTGATTGTTATTAAATAATCCCAGAAATGCTCATTTTATGCAGATTTTTACAGTATTTTGCCAAATATGATTTTAAAATGCATTCCTATGTATTTGTACAACTTTGATATTTTTAACTGTATCAATTCACAACATATGCACCTGTCTTGTTATTTCAACTATTTCTGCAGTGTTTGTTATTAAATAATCCCAGAATTCCTCATTTAATGAAGATTTTGACAGTATTTTGCCAAAAAAATTACTTTAAAATGCATTCTTATGTATTTTTACCACTTTGATATTGTAAACTGTATCAATTCACAAACAGATGCACCAGTCTTGTTATTTCAACTATTTGTGCAGTATTTGTTATTAAATAATCCCGGAAATCCTCATTTTATGTATATTTTAATGGTTTTTGCCCCCAAAATGACATTTGACTGCAGTTTAATGTCAATAAGAAACTCTGATATAGTTGTTGGTGTTGTTATATAAAATATGCATAATTGGATACATTTAACTTGTGTTTAATAAATTTGTTAATACTGAAATCCAGAAATTCTCACTTTTTCTTGATTTTTTTTACTTTTTTTGCCCAAAAATGGTAAAAAAATGCCCAAAAGTGTAAGAAAATAACATTTTAAGGCAAAGTCATGTTAGTTTCACCAGGAAATCCTTTACAGCACTAGTTTTGAGATTGGGCCAAAAATGGCCCTTAATGACCTCCTTTATGATAAAAGAGATGGTTTTTCATTTCCTATTGTTAATTATCCATTATTAGATGTGACGTTCCCTTGTCACCATCTTATGTTGTTTATATATCTCAACTTGTACGATTCGCTCGTGTATGTAACAACGTATTAGATTTTAGCGAGAGAAAACCAGGGTTTTCGATATCACGAACTGGTCAAAACATTTACTAAATTTTATCACTGGTATAAGGAAATAATTCGTACATATAACTCAACATGCAGACATCTTATACGTTCAGGTATTTCACATCAAATTTTTATGGTAATATTCTTTACAAAGCACAAAAATGTCAGTATTCACCTCAAAAGCTTACAAAACCTTTAAACAGACTTATTAAGAAGGGATATAGTTACGATACTGTTGTCAGGTCATTAAAGATTGCATATTCTGTCTTTAATATTGATTCACTGATGAGTCTTTTGTAGAAGAAACGCGCGTCTGGCGTATAAACAAAATTTAGTCCTGGTATCTATGATGAGTTTCTTTATAGGGTCTTTGCATCGGAACTAAACACATTTATTTAAAAAAAAACAGTTGTTGGCATGACACGGGTTATGTTCTTCTCATATATTTTATAATAGTATGATACTAAGCCCATAACGGGAGGGATTGTGCCTGAAATTCATATGATGAAAACATAATCTTTCAATCAGTTAAATTGAGGTCTGGAGCTGGCATGTCATTTAACTGCTAGTAGTCTGTTGTTATTTATGTATTATTGTCATTTTATTTATTTTCTTTTGTTACATCTTTTGACTTCTCTTGAACTGAATTTTAATGTGCGTATTGTTAAGCGTTTACTTTTATACATTGGCTTAAGGTATAGGGGGAGGATTGAGATCTCATAAACATGTTTAACCCCGCCGCAATTTTGCGCCTGTCCCAAGCCAGGAGCCTCTGGCCTTTGTTAGTCTTGTTTTTGGCGGGAAAATGGTGAAAATGGGTGAAATGTCATTTTGAGCCTTTAACAAATATACATAATTTTTTAATTTCATAAATTTGGGTTTTAAGGCAAAATATATTTTTTTCCTTATCGGTGACCTATGTTTTTTATTTGCTCATTATTTGAAGCTATATTTTAGCTTTTTATATTACAGTTTTGGACCAAGTGTTACAGAAAGTTTTTTTTTTTATATTCCGATTAAAATATGTCCACACCTCTATTTTCGCTATCATTTCATTGAAACATGGTCCCTTTTACATACCTGTTTTAAAGTAAAATTTTGAGCTTAAATGTTCTGTGACCCCCCAACCTTTTTTTCGACCAATTTGTTTCACTTTCTGTAAAGAATAAAATAACAAAAAATACGGCACTTTGGATAGAAACTTCGAATAGGCCCGAGCTACATGTAGACTCGGACCTTTCATTTTTTTCTGTGTTTATATTGCCGTTATTTGTTTACTATCAATTTACAAGTCTTTTGGGATGCTTTTATAAATCCTTAATTACCACTTTTATTTTATTTTATCAATATTGTATCTTTATAAACATTATGTTTGATATGTTAGATCATAGTTAGTTTTCTTAAAAAAAAATATATCAAAATTTGAGAAGTAAATAGACTCATCATAGATACCAGAATTGAAATATTTGTATTTGTGTCAGATGCAAAATCACATATATATCTTGTAGGAAATCTCCGTTGGAGAGATTTTGTAAAATGTATGTATGGATATGACTTAATTTTCATATAGCTATATAAAAAAGAAGATGTGGTATGATTGCCAATGAGACAATTATCCACAAAAGACCAAAATGACACAGACATTAACAACTATAGGTCACCGTACGGCCTTCAACAATGAGCAAAGCCCATACCGCATAGTCAGCTATAAAAGGCACCGATAAGACAATGTAAAACAATTCAAAGGAGAAAACTAACGGCCTTATTTATGTAAAAAAATGAATGAAAAACAAATATGTAACACATAAACAAACGACAACCACTGAATTACAGGCTCCTGACTTGGGACAGGCACATACATAAATAATGTGGCGGGGTTAAACATGTTAGCGGGATCCCAACCCTCCCCCTAACCTGGGCAGTGGTATAACAGTACAACATAAGAACGAACTATAAAAAGCTATGTAATACATTGTTCAAGATACCGAGAAGGAAGAAGAAACAATAATTGTTGATGCAGATTCAGTAGAGAAATTGTAACTGTAAAAGTTAGGCTATTTATATATGTAGCTGTTTATTGGAAACTCTGGCCCTTGTTTGATTATTTTTGTTGGTTTAAATATAAACAATAAGGAGATTTGGTATGTCGACCAATGAGACAATTATCTATCATAAAATGCTGACGTGAATGTTATCAACAATTACTGTAGATCAACATAAACAGGCCTTCATCAATAAACAAACACAATACCGGATCATCACCTATAAAAGATAATGAAATGATAAACCCTTCCTTAACTTTGGACAGTTGTGTCATAGATCAATAGAAAGAATATAATTTAAAAAAAACCAGAAGGAAATGACGCATTTATCAGATTCAGAGAAAGTAAAAACAAAATCAAAGTTCAACTAAGGTAGGTCAAAGGACGCAGAGCAATGTAATTAGATAATTTTGTAATTTCGTCAAATGAATATACATGAAATTTAAACATTCGAACATTTTAATGGTGTACTTTAGAGTCGAATATATTAATAATCGAGTGTGAGTTATAATGTAGAATGTTAGTCAATATCTGAACAGATCATCGTTTACACTATTCTTAGACATAATAATTGGATTTTTATTCAGTTAAGTTCCTTTAAAGACGACATTTCGAAGATTTCATACAAAACATTGTCTAAATCCAAAGATTTCAATGTTTACTTAAGAACTGAATGCTCTTTTTTGTAAATTTATTGGGGTGTAAAAGCGTTGACCGAAGTACATTTTGTATGAAGCGCTTTCGCGCTTCATACTAAAAATGTGCGCACGGTCAACGCTTTTATATCCCTATAAAGTTACAAAAAAAAAGCATTCAATACTTATAATTACGTTTTTACCTATAGGATCATGAAAACACGCCTTTTATTAAGTTTTTATTTCATTTACCTGTGCACTTTTTTGTTGGACCTCGTGTCATCATGAATGAAAAGTTGCATTGTGTAATGCAATTGATTAAGGAATATCACGAGATTTCTAGTTAGCCAATTAGATAACGTATTATAATAAAACATACATCTAATGTAATTTTTACTGCAACAACGTTGATAAACAAGAAAAGTAGCTTACATATGTATGGTATACATGTGTCCAAATTCAAACTCATATGTCGAAGATTAACTGACAACGCCATACCTCTTTGATATAGAATGTGCAAACTATTACTGTGTGACAGATCCCAATGGACAGTTATTTAAGCTTGTTCGTGTTAAGATAGAAAGATTCTATCAATTGAAAGGGTTTATTTCGGTACAGAACGACAAAAAATCAACTAAAGTGATTCAAGATAAGCCATGTTTGTAATATACGTAACCCAAACATCCACAACGTAAAGAATACACAATATTAAGAAGCGAAATAAACTCGAGTACAACAAGGTTAACCACATATATATATATATATATTATACACAAAAATATAGACATAGTCAGTTCAAACTAAGCAATCGTTTGCTTCGTTACATTTGTTGTTTTTATAGTGATTTAGATGATAACACAATGTTGACTGTTGTACCCCTATTTTTTGCCAAATACATCTAAAGTAATCTATTCCATGAGGTACAAAAGCCTTAGTTTTTCAAAAATTCAAAAGTTTTGTACACAGTTAATTTTTAAATATGACCATATCATTGATGATTCATGTCAGCACAGAAGTGCTGACTACTGGGCTGTAAATACCCTTGGGGAATTTAAACTCCAGCAGCAGTGCATCGACCCAGTGGTTGTAAATAAACTCTTCATAGATACCAGGATTATTTTTTTTTATTTATGCTAGACGCGCGTTTTGTCTACAAAAGGCTCATTAGTGACGCTCTAATCCAAAAAAGTAAAAAAAAAAGGCCATATGTTTTGTTTAGAATATCATCATTATATCTTAGAATAAACGTCTAATCTGTATTTGATGTCAATCAATTTTGACCTTTTTCGAATGTGATATTTTACTGACTAAGGATTGGCATGACGGACGCATAACATCAGACGTACCAAGTTTCGCTAGTTTCATTCTTTTCGATTCCGTCGGTTGTTTTTGTTACCTTGAATCGTCTTAATCTATTAATGACATTTGAAAATTGGAAAACTGCCGTCATCGGGATATAGGTATTCTCAAATGTTTTCGCGAAAGTACAAGTAAAGCAAAACAGAAAACAGAAAATAACACAAACTTTTTACAAATTTCATGAAGTATCATCATATGAACTCATCAACTTTTGACATTTTTAGATATGTTGGGTTGATGTTTAGACGAGTTAAATATATATATATATATATATATATATATATATATATATATATATATATATATATATATATATATATATACTAACTAATTGCTACCAAAGTCCCGATGCGTTAAAACAGCTACTAAAGTAAGCATGATTCAGCATTTTCAAAGAATTTAAGAAATCGGTTATTATCGAAAATCTTGATGTTATATTAATATTGTTTGGACGTACAATATGTTTTTTATAACAATTTAAGATAAATATGTTACTTTAAACTTAATAAAAAATCGGGAAATGTGTAAACTCGGCCTCCAAAATATATACGTGCCTACTTTAAATTTTGTGCCTTCTTATACAATTTTAAAAAAAAAATATTGTTAAATTACTACTTAAGTCGCAATCACCGGAACATCTCTTGATTTTGTATTTAAACAAGTATAAGGTCGTTAAAGTCAGCGTATATATTAAGGATAAGAATAACATTTCTTTTCGGAAGTCTTTGTTAATAAACAAACAAAACGGCAGTTCTGTTGGCAAGGAAGTTATATTTGTAGAAAAAAATTAAATGTAATCAAAAACTTTCAAGAAATTACGAGTAGTTTGTCTGAAATTAAAAATACATAAGGAATATCAAAATTATATGTTAAATTGGAGTTGACACGTGCTGCAAAAAAAAGTGCACTGGTATATAAAAGAAAAACTTGTTCAAACTTTTGTGTTGTTTTATTAGCATAGAAATATAATTATAAGAAATGAATGCCTCTTTTTGTATTTTTTTTTTTTTTGGTGGTAAAAGGGAAGGGGGATTTTATATTGTTGATCGTGTGCATATTTTTCGAACGAACCGCTTCGTACAAGTTGTGCTTCAGTCTACACTTTTACAACTCAATTAAATTATTAAAAGAAGCATAATTTCTTAATTGAAAAATCTGATTCTAAACATGTGATACGCGTTTTAAAACCCTAGACGGCTATATTATAATAATATTTGCATGTACATTTATATTTTATAACTGACTAAGCGGTATGGGCTTTGCTCATTGTTAACGGCTTACGGGGTGACCTATAGTTATTATTTCTGGGTCATCTGGTCTCCTGTATAGAATTGTCTCATTTCTACATAATGTACATGTTATTTAAACCCGTCCCCTTACATCTATAGTCTTCTTTTTTCTAAAGCCTGCATATATTCTGGGTTTCTTTTTTACGATTGAATGTTGTTAATTGACAGGTAGTTTTTAAGAGTTTTAAATATTCTTCCCCACATATGATCAGATCAATGTTTTCGTACTTTATATATGCATGAATATGTACTATGCTTGCTTTCTCAATTAAAATTGTGATGTCACAAAAAATTAATAGCACGAAAAGCCCATGAGATGAGGATATTCTTCAGTTTTAACTTGATAAAATTTATTTAGTAAATTTAAAATGTTCACTGCTGTGTAGATATTTATAAAACTTCGAAGTAGTGATCAATTTCTTCACTAATTGCGATAATTTCACGTTTCTTTCCCGATCCAATTTCCTATTATTTAGGTACCAAGAAACAACATTTATAAATAGTGCTTTTCTGTGTATTGGTTTTTCTAAAAATAGAATAATCCAAAAATACGCAATTCTACTTTCTATTGATTTACCTTCTTTTCTTCGTATGAGCTTCCTCTGTTAGGAACACCCCTCTTTTGAGGGTAATATGGATAAAAGTCATTAAGTATGTACACACTCCGTGAATATATATACACTTGCTAAAATCTAAAATAAACTTTAAATAAGTGAGTGATAATTGTCAACAGCCATTATTGTTGTTGTTATTGTGCTGGTAAATTCCTCCGTTGACTTCGGAGCACCCTGTCGTAAACAGGTATAAGGTTACCAAATGAAAAGATTGGTGGTGGTGTTCGGAAAAAGAATCAAATATATCACTAAACGTTCCTTTGTCTAAACTATTGTCTCACACGATATAAAGTTCACAGATTGTTATTATAAGTCGATCCGGCCCAAGTCGATCCGGCCCAAGTCGATCCGGCCCACGTCGATCCGGCCCCAAGTCGATGCGGCCCCATAATAAAATATGAATAAACTATATTCACTATATGGAGTAATTTGTGACAAAGAACAAATGCACTATATTACCGCAAGGCCGTAGCTACCCTTGAGGCAAGTGAGGAAATTGCCTCACTAAAATTTCGACACTGGTTATTTTTTTTTATTCAAATATATAAATATAATGGTCATTTTTGTTGTTCTGTCTCAACCTTAATTTCTATAACTTGTCATCCTTCCTTTTAAACTATTCTTCCTGGATATAACTCAACATTTCGTTTCTTTATATTCGGGTTTTCGGAATCGGACACAAATTATTCAATTTCAGAGGCGGATTTAGGGGGGGGCAGGGGGCCCGGGCCCCCACTTTTTGGGAAAAAAATTGGTTGCTTATATAGGGAATCACTGAAGCGTGACTGGAGCGGGCCCCCTCTTAGGTCAGTCAGTGGGCCCCCACTTATGAAAATTTCTGGATACGCCATATACGGATTAGCGCTGATAAATGAAACAACACCACTGATAGCACAACCTTTGTCATACATGTAACTTTTAACTGGCTTCTCCATTGTGTCAATCTTTTGAGATTCCCTCCTATGTTACATCCATCAGAGTACCTATGGTATAATGTGTATTACACCCTCCTATGTTATATCCATCAAAGTTCTTATGGTATTATGCGTATTACACCCTCTTATGTTACATCCATCAGAGTACCTATGGTATTATGTGTATTGCACCCTCCTATGTTACATCCATCAGAGAACCTTTGGTATTATGTGTATTACACCCTCCTATGTTACATCCATCAGAGTACCTATGGTATTATGTGTATTACACTCTCCTATGTTACATCCATCAGAGTACCTATGGTATTATGTGTATTACACCCTCCTATGTTACATCCATCAGAGTACATATGGTATTATGTGTATTATACCCTCCTATGTTACATCCATCAAAGTACCTTTGGTATTATGTGTAGTATACCCTCCTATGTTACATCCATCAGAGTACCTATGGTATTATGTATATTACACTCTCCTATGTTACATCCATCAGAGTACCTATGGTATTATGTGTACTACACTCTCCTATGTTACATCCATCAGAGTACCTATGGTATTATGCGTATTACACTCTCCTATGTTACATCCATCAGAGTACCTATGGTATAATGTGTATTACACCCTCCTATGTTATATCCATCAAAGTTCTTATGGTATTATGCGTATTACACCCTCTTATGTTACATCCATCAGAGTACCTATGGTATTATGTGTATTGCACCCTCCTATGTTACATCCATCAGAGAACCTTTGGTATTATGTGTATTACACTCTCCTATGTTACATCCATCAGAGTACCTATGGTATTATGTGTATTACACCCTCCTATGTTACATCCATCAGAGTACATATGGTATTATGTGTATTACACCCTCCTATGTTACATCCATCAAAGTACCTTTGGTAGTATGTGTAGTATACCCTCCTATGTTACATCCATCAGAGTACCTATGGTATTATGTATATTACACTCTCCTATGTTACATCCATCAGAGTACCTATGGTATTATGTGTACTACACTCTCCTATGTTACATCCATCAGAGTACCTATGGTAGTATGCGTATTACACTCTCCTATGTTATATCCATCAGAGTACCTATGGTATTATGCGTATTACACTCTCCTATGTTACATCCATCAGAGTACCTATGGTATTATGCGTATTACACTCTCATATGTTACATCCATCAGAGTACCTATGGTATTATGCGTATTACACTCTCCTATGTTACATCCATCAGAGTACCTATGGTATTATATGTATTACACCCTCCTATGTTACATCCATCAGAGTACCTATGGTATTATGCGTATTACACCCTCCTATGTTACATCCATCAGAGTACATCAGAATTGGGCGTATGTAAGTTACATTGGTCCCTCAAGTGTTGACCAATATGATCTATAAACATCCAACCCTCGTGAGTACTAATGTATGCAACCATTAAAACTTTGAAAATGCTTTGTCTTCTTGACGTACACATTAACTGTACCACAAGTACTGACCATTATTATCTACAAACATTAACCGAAGTTAATATATGAATAGCGGTTTAGGGCGACCAGAGGTAACCATCGTCAATATATGTGTTTGGTGACCAGAAGTAACCAAAGTGAATGATTGTGTTATGTGAGCATTAATATAAGGTGACAGAGGTCAACATAGTGAATATATGTACAAGGTGACCAGAGGTAACCAAATTAAATGAGTGTGTTATGTGATCAGAGCATCATTGTAACTGGACCAGAGGTAAACATGGTCAATATGTGTCCAAGGTGAGCAGAGGTAACCTAAGTCAACATATGAAGAGCGGTGTAAGGTGACCAGAGGTAACCTCAGTCAATATTGGTCAGGGGACACATTTATCGTCCATTGATTTTCATTGTCTACGAATATAGTACCTATAGTGCATGTAGTGTGAACAGTGTGTTACTTGCTATATTTTTATACCCTTTCCAAATTTGTTTCTTCATGTTTTATACCTCAAATAGCAAGTAGGGGGTGTGAATCTGAACTGTAAAAATATTTGGGTCATGGATTTTGAATTAAAGTAATCACTCCTTTTGTAATAGTATACATGCATATTTGAGTACAGTATTGCATATTGCAATTCAAATGCAACAAGTAATCAACAACAAATAGAAAACTAACGATTAAGTAGAATAAAGATGGAAGGGAAATTATAAGTCAATCTTGACGCATTTCTTGTTGCCTAAAATTTCCTTTTTTCACATAATTATGTTGTTTTTATTTGATTTAAATTTCTGTTACATAATAATTGTAGAGAATATATTTTGGTTGTGGTTAAGTTAAATATGATCATTTTTCACTTTATCATGTTTTTTCATTACCATATCTTGATTTATTCTGAAATTTGTCGGATTAGTTATGAATGTTCATCCTATCTTTCCACAGTTATTTGATTCAAGTTATTGCCAAACAAATATATCATAAAAATTTCCAAAATAACCTTGACCTCTGAAAAGCAAATGGTTATTCCTTCATCATACTCAAAAATACACAACCTTTATTTTCTTGGCAGCTTTTAACTATTTTCATTGCATACTTTATGCAGTTTACAACTTTTTTTTTATCTATATAGAATTATTACCAAAGAGGAGGGGCTTGTAAAATTTAATAGCTTACCGAACTTCATTAGCTTCTCTTTTTGATGAGGAAATTTTACTAAGCCTAGTAAAGACATCGCTTTTTTCAACAATGTTGCTGAAATCTTCAGCCAAGTCTTTTGCCTCTCCTTCTGAAAAGCCTGAAAATAGGCTGATAGAAGTCTTGATGTTCCTTCTTATTACAATTCCTGGTGAAATGTTTGCCACTGATCTGCTCCTCTGGAAATAAAACAAATAGTACGTTTTCAAACACGTTTTTATCCTTTTTAACTTTTTCTTACCAAAATAATTTGTATGGGAAGATAAAGAATTGAAGCAGTGCTGATATAGTCACAACAAAGCCAGGAATGACTTCACAAGTAACGTAGAGCTAAAAGGGTACTAATGAATTGATTAATAAATATAATCAATGAAGAAGAAAAAAATATATCGAAACACTGTACCTTGGTGAAATTCCAATATTTAGTTTCCACCTTTTATTTAAATTACAATTTGTTTTAACATGTTTCAATACCTTTGTGTGATCTGATATTGTGATTTACCAGTTATATACCCTATACATCAATGTCTGATCTCTGCCTACCTTTGTTGTGATCTGATGTTGTGATTACCAGTTATATACCATATACATCAATGATTTTTGCTGCCTTTTTATCTACCGTGTCCTTTGAAAAGACATGATCGCATATGGCTACATGCTATAGATTCGCTTTTTGTATATGTTGTTCGTAAACAAATTTAAACTGCAATGGTGACTGAGGTATAGAAATGTGACAATTTCCGTTTTTTACCGGCAGTCAAACCATTGCTAGAGCGGGTGGTCAATTTGACTGTGTGTGATGATTGAATTCAGAAAGCTAGGAGACGTGAAATCTAATGCCTAATGTTTTGAGATTACCATACAAATCTGTGTATTTTGAATAACCTCTGAAACAACTTTTTGGGTGTCCGTAGAAACCCGGGGTAGGTACCCAGTTATAATGCTAAAAGGAGTAGGTCCGGTAAGGACTCATTTTGGCCTCAAATTTCAGTTTCATCTGACGAAAGATTTTGACCATGTTTTAAACACTTAAGTGTCTATTTCACTCAATTCAATTAGTTTATGTGAAAGATTTTAACTGATTAAGTCATTAAAAACGATCCGATTGAAGCTCAAATATGAAAAATCTCTCAAATATGCCAAAAAACGTCACTTTTCAGATGATTTTTGTCAAAAATGAAAGTGGCCGCATCCGTGTTCATCCACAACCTTTATATATGTTATGTATTATCATAAAATACAACTTTCATTGCAATATTAAGGATGAACACGAATGCGGCCACTTTCGTTTTACACGGAAACCGTCTAAAATTTAACTAAAATGATAGAATTTTGAAGATTTCAGTAATTTACCATGACTTAATGGTGATACAACCCTATATATGTGCATTGTATTGTCAAAAACAGCCCATATTTATGTAGCAGAAGCATTCAACTGTCCAATAAATAACTAAAAGTTTACATTTTAACAATTTTGTAAAACTGTTATATTTTTGGGCCAAAAAGGGGCCTTACCGGACCTACTCCTTTTCCCGACCTTCAATGCAGATATATACCTATTGTACTCTTTCGTCCTGATCATACGTGAAATACTTGGCACTGGACCTTTCCTACTTAATTGATTAGGATTGTCAGTTTTCCTATCAAAGGTCGGTGGTTTTCTCTGGGCACTCCGGCATCCTCCACTGACAATAATAAAAACTGGCTGCCACGAAATAACCAATGGTATGCCTGGGTGGTGCTTGGGGAAGATGTTCACTCTTATGGGTAGTTGCCTTTATGTTGGTTTTCTAGGCTTTTATGATGATTTATCGTGTTTTCCGCTTAATGAAGCACCTATTTATGTTGGAAAACACATGTTAATGTTAGCCAAGGCCTTTATGATGAAAATGACACCTTGTATAGACCAATAATATGGTCAGTTTGGTCACTAGGGTGAAAAGATCCGGGGTTGGTATGGTCAATATTGGCGTCTGGCTATCCAAATTGAGGGTAGGGTCGATTAAAAAAATTTTGGCCTACGTCCACATATTTTTGTATTATAAATAAAGATTCAGGCATGTAAAAGACACTATAAGCATTTGTTTGGGCTATACCTGTAATATACACAAATGCCTGGGTGGTGCTGGGGGAAGATTTTTACTCTTATGGGTAGTTGCCTTTATGTTGGTTTTTCTAGGCTTTTATGGTGGTTTATCGTGTTTTACGCTTAATAAAGCACCTATTTATATACAAATACAAATATACAAATATTTTATTGGCACAAACACAATAACAATAATTGGGAAAGGCCCATATTTCAGTGCATTACAACAATGAATACAGCATACTAGTAGTTAAATATATATATAAGAACTCTATTGAAAAGCACATGTTAAAGTTATCCAAGGCCTCTACGATGAAAATGACACCTTGAGATTCATTGCTAGAAAAAAAAGACCTTTTAACGAGTCGTATATATCGGTTTATTAAATATATCTTTTTAACTAAGAAAGTTGGTTTTATATAATTTAACCAAAAATAAAGGTATTTTACACTTTATCTTTTTCATAAATAAAAAGCAATATATATATATATCAGTTTAATTGAGATATATTATATATGATTAAAGACTGTGCACTCTTAAGTTATATGTTTGAAGCAAGCGCATAGGTCATCATATATACATCTTCAAATTTCAAAGTGTCAGCATTTTACAAAAAATAACGCAATTGAGCTAATTTTTGGTGCATCTGAAAGATAATGTAAAAGCCTTTAAGGATAATACCATAATTTAATGAACAAATAAGTTTTTTTCATAGAAAAATATATCGTTAAAGTTTATGTATGCAGCGAAATGCATACTTAAACCCCGTGCCTACTTTGGTGAAATGATGACTTATACGGAATTTATAAATGTATTGGTTGTTCTAAAAATAGAATAATCTAAAAATATTGTATCTATCACACCTTTATATATAATGTCCTATCTAACAGCCATGTCATGCCCTTGTAACACCCTAGTCAGGCATTTATGACATTCTAGTCATACACAATCAACTATATAATACATACAGACAACATATCTTTGTAATAATTGTTCTACTGTATCTATCACACCTACATGTATAAGGTCTGCATCTAACACCCCAGTCATGCCCTCATAGCACCCTAGTCAGGCAGTTGGGACATCCTAGTCATACACAATCAACTATATAATACATACAGACAACATATCTTTGTAATAATTGTTCTACTGTATCTATCACACCTACATGTATAAGGTCAACATCTAACACCCCAGTCATGCCCTCATAGCACCCTAGTCAGGCAGTTGGGACATCCTAGTCATACACAATCAACTATACCGTACGTACAGACATCATATCTTTGTAATAATTGTTCTATTGTATCTATCACACCTTCATTTTTAATGTCTTCATCTAACACCCAGTCAAGCCCTTGTAACACCCTAGTCTGGCATTTGTGACATCCTAGTCATACACAATCAACTTTATAATACGTACAGACATGATATCTTTGTAATAAATGTTCTATTGTATCTATCACCCGTTTATGTATAATGTCCTATCTAACACCCATGTCATGCCCTTGTAACACCCTAGTTTGGCATTTGTGACATCCTAGTCATACACAATCAACTTTATAATACGTACAGACATCATATCTTTATAATAAATGCTCTATTGTATCTATCACACCTTTATATATAATGTCCTATCTAACACCCATGTCATGCAGTTGTAACACCCTAGGCAGGCATTTATGACATTCTAGTCATACACAATCAACTATATAATACATACAGACAACATATCTTTGTAACAATTGTTCCACTGTATCTATCACACCTACATGTATAAGGTCTACATCTAATACCCCAGTCATGCCCTCATAGCACCCTAGTCAGGCAGTTAGGACATCCTAGTCATACACAATCAATTATACCATACGTCCAGACAACATATCTTTGTAATAATTGTTCTATTGTATCTATCACACCTTCATTTATAATGTCTTCATCTAACACCCCAGTCATGCCCTTGTAACCCATTTGTCTGGCATTTGTGACATCCTAGCCATACACAATCAACTTTATAATACATGCAGACATCATATCTTTGTAATAATTGTTCTACTGTATCTATCACACCTACGTGTATAAGGTCTACATCTAACACCCCAGTCATGCCCTCATAGGACCCTAGTTAGGCATTTGGGACATCCTAGTCATAAACAATGTTCTATTGTATCTATTAACCGTTTATATATAATGTCCTATCTAACACCCATGTCATGCCCTTGTAACACCCTAGTCTGGCATTTGTGACATCCTAGTCATACACAATCAACTTTATAATACGTACAGACATCATATCTTTATAATAAATGCTCAATTGTATCTATCACACCTTTATATATAATGTCCTATCTAACACACACGTCATGACCTTGTAACACCCTAGTCAGGCATTTATGACATTCTAGTCATACACAATCAACTATATAATACATACAGACAACATATCTTTGTAATAATTGTTCTACTGTATCTATCACACCTAGATGTATAAGGTCTACATCTAACACCCCAGTCATGCCCTCATAGCACCCTATTCAGGCAGTTTGGACATCCTAGTCATACACAATCAACTATACCATACGTACAGACAACATATCTTTGTAATAATTGTTCTATTGTATCTATCACACCTTCATTTATAATGTCTTCATCTAACACCCCAGTCATGCCCTTGTAACACCCTTGTCTGCCATTTGTGACATCCTAGCCATACACAATCAACTTTATAATACATACAGACATCAAATCTTTGTAATAATTGTTCTATTGTATCTATCACACCTACATGTATAAGGTCTACATCTAACACCCCAGTCATGCCCTCATAGCACCCTAGTTAGGCATTTGGAACATCCTAGTCATACACAATGAACTATACAATACATACAGACATCATATCTTTGTAATAATTGTTCTATTGTATCTATCACACCTTCATTTTTAATGTCTTCATCTAACACCCCAGTGATGCCCTTGTAACACCCTAGTCTGGCATTTGTGACATCCTAGTCTAGACAATCAACTTTATAATACGTACAGACATCATATCTTGATAATAAATGCTCTATTGTATCTATCACACCTTTATATATAATGTCCTATCTAACACTCATGTCATGCCCTATTAACACCCTAGTCTGGCATTTGTGACATCCTAGTCATACACAATCAACTTTATAATTCGTACAGACATCATATCTTTGTAATAATTGTTCTACTGTATCTATCACACCTACATGTATAAGGTCTACATCTAACACCCCAGTCATGCCCTCATAGCACCCTAGTCAGGCAGTTGGGACATCCTAGTCATACACAATCAACTATACCATACGTACAGACATCATATCTTTGTAATAATTGTTCTATTGTATCTATCACACCTTCATGTATAATGTCTTCATCTAACACCCCAGTCATGCCCTTGTAACATCCTAGTCTGGCATTTGTGACATCCTAGTCGTACACAATCAACTTTATAATACGTACAGACATCATATCTTTATAATAAATGCTCTATTGTATCTATCACACCTTTATATATAATGTCATATCTAACACCCATGTCATGTCCTTGTAACACCCTAGTCAGACATTTGTGACATTCTAGTCATACACAATCAACTATATAATACAAACAGACAACATATCTTTGTAATAATTGTTCTTCTGTACCTATCACACCTTCATTTATAATGTCTTCATCTAACACCCCATTCATGCCCTTGTAACCGCCTTGTCTGGCATTTGTGACATCCTAGCAATACACAATCAACTATATAATACATACAGACATCATATCTTTGTAATAATTGTTCTATTGTATCTATCACACCTTCATTTATAATGTCCTATCTAACACCCATGTCATGCCCTTGTAACACCCCAGTCTGGCATTTATGACATTCTAGTCATACACCATCAACTATATAATACAAACAGACAACATATCTTTGTAATAATTGTTCTACTGTATCTATCACACCTACGTGTATAAGGCCTACATCTAACACCCCAGTCATACCCTCATAGCACCCTAGTCAGGCAGTTAGGACATCTTAGTCATACACAATCAACTATACAATACATAGCATGCATAGAGACAACATATCTTTGTAATAATTGTTCTATTGTATCTATCACACCTTCATCTAACACCCCAGTCATGCCCTTGTAACATCCTAGTCTGGTATCTGTGACATCCTAGTCATACACAATCAACTTTATAATTCATACAGACATCATATCTTTGTAATAAGTGTTCTATTGTATCTATCACACCTACATATATAAGGTCTACATCTAACACCCCAGTCATGCCCTCATAGCACCCTAGATAGTCATACACAATCAACTATATAATACATACATACATCATATCTTTGTAATAATTGTTCTTCTGTATCTATCACACCTTCATTTATAATGTCTTCATCTAACACCCCATTCATGCCCTTGTAACCCCTTGTCTGGCATTTCTGACATCCCAGCCATACACAATAAACTTTATAAAACATACAGACATCATATCTTTGTAATAATTGTTCTATTGTATCTATCACACCTTAATTTATGATGTCTTCATCTAACACCCCAGTCATGCCCTTGTAACACCCTAGTCTGGCATTTGTGACATCCTAGTCATACACAATCAACTTTATAATACGTACAGACATCATATCTTTATAATAAATGCTCTATTGTATCTATCACACCTACATGTATAAGGTCTACATCTAACACCCCAGTCAAGCCCTCATAGCACCCTAGTCAGGCATTTGGGACATCCTAGTCATACACAATCAACTATACAATACATACAGACATCATATCTTTGTAATAATTGTTCTATTGTATCTATCACAACTTCATTTATAATGTCTTCATCTAACACCCCAGTCATGGCCTTGTAACATCCTAGTCTGGCATTTGTGACATCCTAGTCGTACACAATCAACTTTATAATACATACAGACATCATATCTTTGTAATAATTGTTCTATTGTATCTATCACACCTACATATATAAGGTCTACATCTAACACATCATATCTTTGTAATAATTGTTCTATTGTATCTATCACACCTTCATTTATAATGTCTTTATCTAACACCCTAGTCATGCCCTTGTGACACCCTAGTCTGGCATTTGTGACATCCTAGTCATACACAATCAACTTGATAATACATACAGACAACATATCTTTGTAATAATTGATCTACTGTATCTATCACACCTACATGTATAATGTCCTTTCTAACATCCATGGCATGCCCTTGTAACACCCTAGTCAGGCATTTATGACATTCTAGTAATACACAATCAACTATATAATACATACAGACAACATATCTTTGTAATAATTGTTCTACTGTATCTATCACACCAACATGTATAAGGTCTACATCTAACACCCCAGTCATGCCCTCATAGCACCCTAGTCAGGCATTTGGGACATCCTAGTCATACACAATCAACTATGCAATACATACAGACATCATATCTTTTTAATAATTGTTCTATTGTATCTATCACACATTCATTTATAATGTCTTCATCTAACACCCCAATCATGCCCTTGTAACATCCTAGTCTGGCATTTGGGACATCCTAGTCATACACAATCAACTATATAATACATACAGACATCATGTCTTTGTAATAATTGTTCTATTGTATCTATCACACCTACATATATAAGGTCTACATATAACACCCCAGTAATGCCTTCATAACACCCTAGTCAGGCATTTGTGACATTCTAGTCATACACCATCAACTATATAATACATACAGAGACATCATATCTTTGTAATAATTGTTCTATTGTATCTATCACACCTTCATTAATAATGTCTTTTTCTAACACCTCAGTCATGCCCTTGTAACACCCTAGTCTGGCATTTGTGACATCCTAGTCATACACAATCAACTATATAATACATATAGACATCATATCTTTGTAATAATTGTTCTATTGTATCTATCACACCTTCATTTATAATTTCTTCATCTAACTCTAACACCCCAGTCATGACCTTGTAACACCCTAGTCAGGCATTTGTGACATCCTTGTCGTACACACTCAACTATATAATACATACAGACATCATATCTTGTAATAATTGTTCTATTGTATCTATCACACCTACATATATAAGGTCTACATCTTACACCCCAGTCATGCCCTCATAGCACCCTAGTCAGGCATTTGGGATATCCTAGTCATACACAATCAACTATACAATACATACAGACATCATATCATTGTAATAATTGTTCTATTGTATCTATCACACCTTCATTTATAATGTCTTCATCTAACACCCCAGTCATGCCCTTGTAACACCCTAGTCAAGCATTTGTGACATCCCAGTCATACACAATCAACTTTATAATACATACAGACATGATATCTTTGTAATAAATGTTCTATTGTATCTATCACACCTACATATATAAGGTCTACATCTAAAACCCCAGTCATGCCCTCATAACACCCTAGTCAGGCATTTGTGACATTCTAGTCATACACCATCAACTTTATAATACATACAGACATCATATATTGTAATAATTGTTCTATTGTATCTATCACACCTTCATTTATAATGTCTTCATCTAACACCCCAGTCTTGCCCTTGTAAAACCCTAGTCAGGCATTTGTGACATCCTAGTCATATACAATCAACTATATAATACAAACAGACATCATATCTTTGTAATAATTGTTCTATTGTATCTATCACACCTTCATTTATAATGTCTTCACCTAACACACCAGTCATGCCCTTCTAACACCCCAGTCTGGCATTTGTGACATCCTAGTCATACACATTCAATTTTATAATACATACAGACATCATATCTTTGCAATTATTGTTCTATTGTATCTATCACACGTTCATTGGTAATGTCTTCATCTAACACCCGAGTCATGCCCTTGTAACACCCTAGTCAGGCATTTGTGACATCCTAGTCATACACAATCTACTAAACAATAAATACAGACATCATATCTTTGTAATAATTGTTCTACTGTATCTATCACACCTTCATTTATAATGTCTTCATCTAAAACCCCAGTCATGCCCTTGTAACATCATAGTCTAGCGTTTGTGACATCCTAGTCATACACAATCAACTTTATAATACATACAGACATGATATCTTTGTAATAAATGTTCTATTGTATCTATCACACCTTTATATAATGTCCTATCTAACACCCCAGTCATGCCCTTGTAAAACCCTAGTCAGGCATTTATGACATCCTAGTCATACACAATCTACTAAACAATAAATACAGACATCATATCTTTGTAATAATTGTTCTATTGTATCTATCACACCTTCATTTATAATGTCTTCATCTAAAACCCCAGTGATGCCCTTGTAACATCATAGTCTAGCGTTTGTGACATCCTAGTCATACACAATCAACTTTATAATACATACAGACATGATATCTTTGTAATAAATGTTCTATTGTATCTATCACACCTTTATATAATGTCCTATCTAACACCCCAGTCATGCCCTTGTAACACCCTAGTCAGGCATTTATGACATTCTAGTCATACACAATCAACTATGTAATACATACAGGCATCATATATTTGTGATAATTGTTCTATTGCATCTATCACACCTACATATATAAGGTCTACATTTAACACCCCAGTCATGCCCTCATAACACCCTAGTCAGGCATTTGTGACATTCTAGTCATACACCAGCAAGTATATAATACATACAGAAACATCATATCTTTGTAATAATTGTTCTATTGTATCATTCACACCTTCATTTATAATGTCTTCATCTAACACCCCAGTCATGCCCTCCTAACACCCCAGTCTGGCATTTGTGTCATCCTAGTCATACACATTCAACTTTATAATACATACAGACATCATATCTTTGTAATAATTGTCATATTGTATCTATCACACCTTCATTTATAATGTCTTCATCTAACACCCCAGTCATGCCCTTGTAACATCCTAGTCTGGCATTTGTGACATTCTAGTCGTACACAATCAACTTTATAATACATTTGTACATACAGACATCATATCTTTGTAATAATTGTTCTATTCTATCTATTACATCTACATATATAAGGTCTACATCTAATACCCCAGTCATGCCCTCATAGCACCCTAGTCAGGCATTTGTGACATCCTAGTCATACACAATCAACTATATAATACATACAGACATCATATCTTTGTAATAATTGTTCTATTGTATCTATCACAGCTTCATTTATAATGTCTTCATCTAACACCCCTGTCATGCCCTCATAACACCTTAGTCAGGCATTTGTGACATTCTAGTCATACTCAATCAACTATATAACACATACAGAAATATCATATCTTTGTAACAATTGTTCTATTGTATCTATCACACCTTCATTTATAATGTCTTCATCTAACACCCCAGTCATGCCCTTCTAACACCCCAGTCTGGCATTTGTGACATCCTAGTCATACACATTTAACTTTATAATACATACAGACATCATATCTTTGTAATAATTGTTCTATTGTATCTATCACACCTTCATTGATAATGTCTTCCTCTAACACCCGAGTCATGCCCTTGTAACACACTAGTCAGGCATTTGTGACATCCTAGTCATACACAATCAACTAAACAAGACATACAGACATCATATCTTTGTAATAATTGTTCTATTGTATCTATCACACCTTCATTTATAATGTCTTCAGCTAATACCCCAGTCTTGCCCTTGTAACACCCCAGTCTGGCATTTGTGTCATCCTAGTCATACACATTCAACTTTATAATACATACAGACATCATATCTTTGTAATAATTGTCATATTGTATCTATCACACCTTCATTTATAATGTCTTCATCTAACACCCCAGTCATTCCCTTGTAACATCCTAGTCTGGCATTTGTGACATCCTAGTCGTACACAATCAACTTTATAATACATTTGTACATACAGACATCATATCTTTGTAATAATTGTTCTATTCTATCTATTACATCTACATATATAAGGTCTACATCTAATACCCCAGTCATGCCCTCATAGCACCCTAGTCAGGCATTTGTGACATCCTAGTCATACACAATCAACTATATAATACATACAGACATCATATCTTTGTAATAATTGTTCTATTGTATCTATCACAGCTTCATTTATAATGTCTTCATCTAACACCCCTGTCATGCCCTCATAACACCCTACTCAGGCATTTGTGACATTCTAGTCATACACAATCAACTATATAATACATACAGAAACATCATATCTTTGTAATAATTGTTCTATTGTATCTATCACACCTTCATTTATAATGTCTTCATCTAACACCCCAGTCATGCCCTTCTAACACCCCAGTCTGGTATTTGTGACATCCTAGTCATACACATTTAACTTTATAATACATACAGACATCATATCTTTGTAATAATTGTTCTATTGTATCTATCACACCTTCATTGATAATGTCTTCCTCTAACACCCGAGTCATGCCCTTGTAACACCCTAGTCAGGCATTTGTGACATCCTAGTCATACACAATCAACTAAACAAGACATACAGACATCATATCTTTGTAATAATTGTTCTATTGTATCTATCACACCTTCATTTATAATGTCTTCATCTAATACCCCAGTCTTGCCCTTGTAACACCCTAGTCTGGCAGTTGTGACATCCTAGTCATACACAATCAACTATATAATACAGACAGACATCATATCTTTGTAATAATTGTTCTATTGTATCTATCACACCTTCGTTTATAATGTCTTCATCTAAAACCCCAGTCATGCCCTTGTAACACCCTAGTCTGGCATTTGTGACATCCTAGTCATACACAATCAACTTTATAATACATACAGACATCATATCTTTGTAATAATTGTCATACTGTATCTATCACACCTTCATTTATAATGTCTTCATCTAACACCCCAGTCATGCCCTTCTAACATCCTAGTCTGGCATTTGTGACATCCTAGTCGTACACAATCAACTTTATAATACATTTGTACATACAGACATCATATCTTTGTAATAATTGTTCTATTCTATCTATTACACCTACATATATAAGGTCTACATCTAACACCCCAGTCAAGCCCTCATAGCACCCTAGTCAGGCATTTGGGACATCCTAGTCATACACAATCAACTATATAATACAATAGACATCATATCTTTGTAATAATTTTTCTATTGTATCTATCACACCTTCATTTATAATGTCTTCATCTAACACCCCAGTCATGCCCTTCTAACACCCCATTCCGGCAATTGTGACATCCTAGTCATACACATTCAACTTTATAATACATACAGACATCATATCTTTGCAATAATTGTTCTATTGTATCTACCACACCTACATATATAAGGTCTACATCTAACACCCCAGTCATGCCCTCATAACACCCTAGTCAGGCATTTGTGACATTCTAGTCATACATCATCAACTATATAATACATACAGAAACATCATATCTTTGTAATAATGTTCGATTGTATCTATCACAGCTTCATTTATAATGTCTTCATCTAACACCCCAGTCATGCCCTTCTAACACCCCAGTCTGGCATTTGTGACATCCTAGTCATATACATTCAACTTTATAATACATACAGACATCATATCTTTGTAATAATTGTTCTATTGTATCTATCACACCTACATTTATAATGTCTTCATCTAACACCCCAGGCATGCCCTTCTAACACCCCAGTCTGGCATTTGTGACATCCTATTCATACACATTCAACTTTATAATACATACAGACATCATATCTTTGTAATAATTGTTCTATTGTATCTATCACACCTTCATTGATAATGTCTTCCTTTAACACCCGAGTCATACCCTTGTAACACCCTAGTCAGGCATTTGTGACATCCGAGTCATACACAATCAACTAAACAAGACATACAGACATCATATCTTTGTAATAATTGTTCTATTGTATCTATCACACCTTCATTTATAATGTCTTCATCTAACACCCCAGTCTTGCCCTGGTAACACCCTAGTCTGGCAGTTGTGACATCCTAGTCATACACAATCAACTATATAATACATACAGACATCATATCTTTGTAATAATTGTTCTATTGTATCTATCACACCTTCATTTATTATGTCTTCATCTCACTGTTCTAACACCCCAGTCATGCCCTTGTAACACCCTAATCAGGCATTTGTGACATCCTAGTCCTACACACTCAACTATATAATACATACAGACATCATATCTTGTAATAATTTTTCTATTGCATCTGTCACACATACATATACAAGGTTTACATCTAACACCCCAGTCATGCTCCATAACACCCTAGTCAGGCATTTGGGACATCCTAGTCATACACAATCAACGATACAATACATACAAACATCATATCATTGCAATAATTGTTCTATTGTATCTATCACACCTTCATTTATAATGTCTTCATCTAACACCCCAGTAATGCCCTTCTAACACCCCAGTCTGGCATTTGTGACATCCTAGTCATACACATTCAACTTAAAATACATACAGACATCATATCTTTGTAATAATTGTTTTATTGTATCTATCACACCTTCATTGATAATGTCTTCACCTAACACCCGAGTCATGCCCTTGTAACATCCTAGTCAGGCATTTGTGACATCCTAGTCATACACAATCAACTAAACAATACATACAGACATCATATCTTTGTAATGATTGTTCTATTGTATCTATCACACCTTCATTTATAATGACTTCATCTAACACCCCAGTCTTGCCCTTGTAACACCCTAGTCTGGCAGTTGTGACATCCTAGTCATACACAATCAACTATATAATACATACAGACATCATATCTTTGTAATAATTGTTCTATTGTATCTATCACACCTTCATTTATTATGTCTTCATCTCACTGTTCTAACACCCCAGTAATGCCATTGTGACATCCCTAATCAGGCATTTGTGAAATCCTAGTCCTACACACTCAACTATATAATACATACAGACATCACATCTTGTAATAATTGTTCTATTGTATCTATCACACCTACATATATAAGGTCTACATCTAACACCCCAGTCATGCCCTCATAGCCCCTTAGTCAGGCATGTGGGACATCCTAGTCATACACAATCAACTATACAATACAAACAAACATCATATCATTGCAATAATTTTTCTATTGTATCTATCACACCTTCATTTATAATGTCTTTATCTAACACCCCTGTCATGCCCTTCTAACACCCCAGTCTGGTATTTGTGACATCCTAGTCATACACATTCAACTTAAAATACATACAGACATCATATCTTTGTAATAATTGTTCTATTGTATCTATCACACCTTCATTGATAATGTCTTCATCTAACACCCGAGTCATGCCCTTGTAACACCCTAGTCAGGCATTTGTGACATCCTAGTCATACACAATCAACTAAACAATACATACAGACATCATATCTTTGTAATAATTGTTCTATTGTATCTATCACACCTCCATTTATAATGTCTTCATCTAACACCCCAGTCTTGCCCTTGTAACACCATAGTCTGGCATTTGTGACATCCCAGCCATACACCATCAACTATATAATACATACAAAAACATCATATCTTTGTAATAATTGTTGTATTGTATCTATCACACGTTCATTTATAATGTCTTCATCTAAAACCCCAGTCATGCCCTTGTAACATCCTAGTCTAGCATTTGTGACATCCTAGTCATACACAATCAACTTTATAATACATACAGACATCATATCTTTGTAATAATTGTTCTATTGTATCTATCACACCTTCATCTATAAGGTCTACATCTAACACCCATGTCATGCCCTTGTAACACCTTAGTCAGGCATTTATGACATTCTAGTCATACACAATCAACTATATAATACATACAGACATCATATCTTTGTAATAATTGTTCTATTGTATCTATCACACCTTCATTGATAATGTCTTCCTCTAACACCCCAGTCATGCCCTTGTAACACCCTAGTCAGGCATTTGTGACATCCTAGTCATACACAATCAACTAAACAATACATACAGACATCATATCTTTATAATAATTGTTCTATTGTATCTATCACACCTTCATTTATTATGTCTTCATCTCACTGTTCTAACACCCCAGACATGCCCTTGTAACACCCTAATCAGGCATTTGTGACATCCTAGTTCTACACACTCAACTATATAATACATACAGACATCATATCTTGTAATATTGTTCTATTGTATCTATCACACCTACATATACAAGGTTTATATCTAACACCCCAGTCATGCCCTCATAACACCCTAGTCAGGCATTTGGGACATCCTAGTCATACACAATCAACTATACAATACATACAGACATTATATCATTGTAATAATTGTTCTATTGTATCTATCACACCTTCATTTATAATGTCTTCATCTAACACCCCAGTCATGCCCTTGTAACACCCTAATCAGGCATTTGTGACATCCTAGTCCTACACCATCAACTATATAATACATACAAAAACATCATATCTTTTTAATAATTGTTCTATTGTATCTATGACACCTTCATTTATAATGTCTTCATCTAAAACCCCAGTCATGCCCTTGTAACATCCTAGTCTGGCATTTGTGACATCCTAGTCGTACACAATCAACTTTATAATACATACAGACATCATATCTTTGTAATAATTGTTCTATTGTATCTTTCACACCTACATATATAAGGTCTACTTCTAAAACCCCAGTCATGCCCTTACAACACCTTAGTCAGGCATTTGTGACATCATAGTCATTCACAATCAACTATACAATACATACAGAAACATCATATCTTTGTAATAATTGTTCTATTGTATCTATCACTTCTACATATATAAGGTCTACATCTAACACCCCAGTCATGCCCTCATAGCACCTTAGTCAGGCATTTATGACATTCTAGTCATACACCATCAACTATATAATACATACAGAAACATCATATCTTTGTAATAATTGTTCTATTGTATCTATCACACCTTCATTTATAAAGTCTTCATCTAACACCCCAGTCATGCCTTTGAAACACCCTAGTCAGGCATTTGTGACATCCTAGTCATACACATTCAACTTTATAATACATACAGACATCATATCTTTGTAATAATTGTTCTATTGTATATATCACACCTTCATTGATAATGTCTTCATCTAACACCCCTGTCATGCCCTCATAACACCCTACTCAGGCATTTGTGACATTCTAGTCATACACAATCAACTATATAATACATACAGAAACATCATATCTTTGTAATAATTGTTCTATTGTATCTATCACACCTTCATTTATAATGTCTTCATCTAACACCCCAGTCATGCCCTTCTAACACCCCAGTCTGGCATTTGTGACATCCTAGTCATACACATTTAACTTTATAATATATACAGACATCATATCTTTGTAATAATTGTTCTATTGTATCTATCACACCTTCATTTATTATGTCTCCATCTAACTGTTCTAACACCCCAGTCATGCCCTCATAGCACCTTAGTCAGGCATTTATGACATTCTAGTCATACACCATCAACTATATAATACATACAGAAACATCATATCTTTGTAATAATTGTTCTATTGTATCTATCACACCTTCATTTATAAAGTCTTCATCTAACACCCCAGTCATGCCTTTGAAACACCCTAGTCAGGCATTTGTGACATCCTAGTCATACACATTCAACTTTATAATACATACAGACATCATATCTTTGTAATAATTGTTCTATTGTATATATCACACCTTCATTGATAATGTCTTCATCTAACACCCCTGTCATGCCCTCATAACACCCTACTCAGGCATTTGTGACATTCTAGTCATACACAATCAACTATATAATACATACAGAAACATCATATCTTTGTAATAATTGTTCTATTGTATCTATCACACCTTCATTTATAATGTCTTCATCTAACACCCCAGTCATGCCCTTCTAACACCCCAGTCTGGCATTTGTGACATCCTAGTCATACACATTTAACTTTATAATATATACAGACATCATATCTTTGTAATAATTGTTCTATTGTATCTATCACACCTTCATTTATTATGTCTCCATCTAACTGTTCTAACACCCCAGTCATGCCCTCATAGCACCTTAGTCAGGCATTTATGACATTCTAGTCATACACCATCAACTATATAATACATACAGAAACATCATATCTTTGTAATAATTGTTCTATTGTATCTATCACACCTTCATTTATAAAGTCTTCATCTAACACCCCAGTCATGCCTTTGTAACACCCTAGTCAGGCATTTGTGACATCCTAGTCATACACAATCAACTAAACAATAGATACAGACATCATATCTTTGTAATAATTGTTCTATTGTATCTATCACACCTTCATTGATAATGTCTTCATCTAACACCCCAGTCTTGCCCTTGTAACACTCTAGTCTGGCAGTTGTGACATCCTAGTCATACACAATCAACTATATAATACATACAGACATCATATCTTTGTAATAATTGTTCTATTGTATCTATCACACCTTCATTTATTATGTCTCCATCTAACTGTTCTTAGACCCCATTCATGCCCTTGTAACACCCTAATCAGGCATTTATGACATTTTGTCATACACAATCAACTATATAATACATACAGACAACATATCTTTGTAATAATTGTTCTATTGTATCTATCACACCTTCATTTATAATGTCTTCATCTAACACCCCAGTCATGCCCTTGTAACACCCTAGTCAGGCATTTGTGACATCCTAGTCCTACACACTCAACTTTATAATACATACAGACATCACATTTAATAATAATTGTTCTATTGCATCTATCACACCTACTCAGACAAGGTTTACATCTAACACCCCAGTCATGCCCTCATAACACCCTAGTCAGGCATTTGGGACATCCTAGTCATACACAATCAATTATACAATACATACAGACATCATATCTTTGTAATAATTGTTCTATTGTATCTATCACACCTTCATTGATAATGTCTTCATCTAACACCCCAGTCTTGCCCTTGTAACACCCTAGTCAGGCATTTGGGACATCCTAGTCATACACAATGAACTATACAATACATACAGACATCATATCTTTGTAATAATTGTTCTATTGTATCTACCACACCTACATGTATAAAGTCTACATCTAACACCCCAGTCATGCCCTCATAGCACCTTAGTGAGGCATTTGGGACATCCTAGTCATAGACAATCAACTATATAATATATAAAGAGACATCATATTTTTGTAATAATTGTTCTATTGTATCTATCACACCTACATTTATAATGTCTTCATCTAACACCCCAGTCATGCCCTCATAGCACCCTAATCAGGCATTTTATACATCCTAGTCATACGCAATTAACTATACAATACATACAGACATCATATCTTTGTAATAATTGTTCTATTGTATCTATCACACCTTCATTTATAATGTCTCCATCTAACACCCCAGTCATGCCCTTGTAACACCCTAGTCAGGCATTTGTGACATCCTAGTCATACACAATCAACTATATAATACATACAGACATCATATCTTTGTTATAATTGTTCTATTGTATCTATCACACCTTCATTGATAATGTCTACATCTAACACCCCAGTCATGCCCTTCTAACACCCTAGTCTGGCATTTGTGACATCCTAGTCATACACAATTAACTTTATAATACATACAGACATCATATCTTCGTAAAAATTGTTCTATTGTATCTATCACACCTTCATTGATAATGTCTTCATCTAACACCCCAGTCATGCCCTTGTAACACCCTAGTCAGGCATTTGTGACATCATAGTCGTACACAATCAACTATATAATACATACAGACATTATATCTTTGTAATAATTGTTCTATTGTATCTATCACACCTACATATATAAGGTCTACATCTAACACCACAGTTATGTCCTCATAGCACCCTAGTCAGGCATTTGGGACATCCTAGTCATACGCAATCAACTATACAATACATAGAGACATCATATCTTTGTTATAATTGTTCTATTGTATCTATCACACCTTCATTTATAATGTCTTCATCTAACACCCCAGTTATGCCCTTGTAACATCCTAGTCTGGCATTTGTGACATCCTAGTCGTAAACAAACAACTTTATAATACATACAGACATCATATCTTTGTAATAATTGTTCTATTGTATCTATCACACCTTCATCTATAATGTCTTCATCTAACACCCCAGTCATGCCCTTGTAACACCCTAGTCAGGCATTTGTGACATCCCAGTCATACACAATCATCTATATAATACACACAGACATCATATCTTTGTAATAAATGTTCTATTGCATCTATCTCGCCTTCATTTATAATGTCTTCATCTAACACCCCAGTCTTGCCCTTGTAAAACCCTAGTCAGGCATTTGTGACATCCTAGTCATATACAATCAACTATACAATACATACAGAAACATCATATCTTTGTAATAATTGTTCTATTGTATCTATCACTTCTACATATATAAGGTCTACATCTAACACCCCAGTCATGCCCTCATAGCACCTTAGTCAGGCATTTATGACATTCTAGTCATACACCATCAACTATATAATACATACAGAAACATCATATCTTTGTAATAATTGTTCTATTGTATCTATCACACCTTCATTTATAAAGTCTTCATCTAACACCCCAGTCATGCCTTTGAAACACCCTAGTCAGGCATTTGTGACATCCTAGTCATACACATTCAACTTTATAATACATACAGACATCATATCTTTGTAATAATTGTTCTATTGTATATATCACACCTTCATTGATAATGTCTTCATCTAACACCCCTGTCATGCCCTCATAACACCCTACTCAGGCATTTGTGACATTCTAGTCATACACAATCAACTATATAATACATACAGAAACATCATATCTTTGTAATAATTGTTCTATTGTATCTATCACACCTTCATTTATAATGTCTTCATCTAACACCCCAGTCATGCCCTTCTAACACCCCAGTCTGGCATTTGTGACATCCTAGTCATACACATTTAACTTTATAATACATACAGACATCATATCTTTGTAATAATTGTTCTATTGTATCTATCACACCTTCATTTATTATGTCTCCATCTAACTGTTCTAACACCCCAGTCATGCCCTCATAGCACCTTAGTCAGGCATTTATGACATTCTAGTCATACACCATCAACTATATAATACATACAGAAACATCATATCTTTGTAATAATTGTTCTATTGTATCTATCACACCTTCATTTATAAAGTCTTCATCTAACACCCCAGTCATGCCTTTGTAACACCCTAGTCAGGCATTTGTGACATCCTAGTCATACACAATCAACTAAACAATAGATACAGACATCATATCTTTGTAATAATTGTTCTATTGTATCTATCACACCTTCATTGATAATGTCTTCATCTAACACCCCAGTCTTGCCCTTGTAACACTCTAGTCTGGCAGTTGTGACATCCTAGTCATACACAATCAACTATATAATACATACAGACATCATATCTTTGTAATAATTGTTCTATTGTATCTATCACACCTTCATTTATTATGTCTCCATCTAACTGTTCTAAGACCCCATTCATGCCCTTGTAACACCCTAATCAGGCATTTATGACATTTTGTCATACACAATCAACTATATAATACATACAGACAACATATCTTTGTAATAATTGTTCTATTGTATCTATCACACCTTCATTTATAATGTCTTCATCTAACACCCCAGTCATGCCCTTGTAACACCCTAGTCAGGCATTTGTGACATCCTAGTCCTACACACTCAACTTTATAATACATACAGACATCACATTTAATAATAATTGTTCTATTGCATCTATCACACCTACTCAGACAAGGTTTACATCTAACACCCCAGTCATGCCCTCATAACACCCTAGTCAGGCATTTGGGACATCCTAGTCATACACAATCAATTATACAATACATACAGACATCATATCTTTGTAATAATTGTTCTAGTGTATCTATCACACCTTCATTGATAATGTCTTCATCTAACACCCCAGTCTTGCCCTTGTAACACCCTAGTCAGGCATTTGGGACATCCTAGTCATACACAATGAACTATACAATACATACAGACATCATATCTTTGTAATAATTGTTCTATTGTATCTACCACACCTACATGTATAAAGTCTACATCTAACACCCCAGTCATGCCCTCATAGCACCTTAGTGAGGCATTTGGGACATCCTAGTCATAGACAATCAACTATATAATACATAAAGAGACATCATATCTTTGTAATAATTGTTCTATTGTATCTATCACACCTACATTTATAATGTCTTCCTCTAACACCCCAGTCATGCCCTCATAGCACCCTAATCAGGCATTTTGGACATCCTAGTCATACGCAATTAACTATACAATACATACAGACATCATATCTTTGTTATAATTGTTCTACTGTATCTATCATACCTTCATTTATAATGTCTTCATCTAACACCCCAGTCATGCCCTTCTAACACCCTAGTCTGGCATTTGTGACATCCTAGTCATACACAATTAACTTTATAATACATACAGACATCATATCTTTGTAATAATTGTTCTATTGTATCTATCACACCTTCATTTATAATGTCTTCATCTAACACCCCAGTCATGCCCTTGTAACACCCTAGTCAGGCATTTGTGACATCATAGTCGTACACAATCAACTATATAATACATACAGACATCATATCTTTGTAATAATTGTTCTATTGTATCTATCACACCTTCATATATAAGGTCTACATCTAACACCACAGTTATGTCCTCATAGCACCCTAGTCAGGCATTTGGGACATCCTAGTCATACGCATTCAACTATACAACACATAGAGACATCATATCTTTGTTATAATTGTTCTATTGTATCTATCAAACCTTCATTTATAATGTCTTCATCTAACACCTCAGTCATGCCCTTGTAACATCCTAGTCTGGCATTTGTGACATCCTAGTCGTACACAATCAACTTTATAATACATACAGACATCATATCTTTGTAATAATTGTTCTATTGTATCTATCACACATTCATTTATAATGTCTTCATCTAACACCCCAGTCATGCCCTTGTAACACCCTAGTCAGGCATTTGTGACATCCTAGTCATACACAATCAACTATATAATACATACAGACATCATATCTTTGTTATAATTGTTCTATTGTATCTATCACACCTTCATTGATAATGTCTACATCTAACACCCCAGTCATGCCCTTCTAACACCCTAGTCTGGCATTTGTGACATCCTAGTCATACACAATTAATTTTATAATACATACAGACATCATATCTTTGTAAAAATTGTTCTATTGTATCTATCACACCTTCATTCATAATGTCTTCATCTAACACCCCAGTCATGCCCTTGTAACACCCTAGTCAGGCATTTGTGACATCATAGTCGTACACAATCAACTATATAATACATACAGACATTATATCTTTGTAATAATTGTTCTATTGTATCTATCACACCTACATATATAAGGTCTACATCTAACACCACAGTTATGTCCTCATAGCACCCTAGTCAGGCATTTGGGACATCCTAGCCATACGCAATCAACTATACAATACATAGAGACATCATATCTTTGTTATAATTGTTCTATTGTATCTATCACACCTTCATTTATAATGTCTTCATCTAACACCCCAGTTATGCCCTTGTAACATCCTAGTCTGGCATTTGTGACATCCTAGTCGTAAACAAACAACTTTATAATACATACAGACATCATATCTTTGTAATAATTGTTCTATTGTATCTATCACACCTTCATCTATAATGTCTTCATCTAACACCCCAGTCATGCCCTTGTAACACCCTAGTCAGGCATTTGTGACATCCCAGTCATACACAATCATCTATATAATACACACAGACATCATATCTTTGTAATAAATGTTCTATTGCATCTATCTCGCCTTCATTTATAATGTCTTCATCTAACACCCCAGTCATGCCCTCATAGCACCCTAGTCAGGCTATTGGGACATTCTAGTCATACGCAATCAACTATACAATACATACAGACATCATATCTTTGTAATAATTGTTATATTGTATCTCTCACACCTACATATATAATGACTACATCTAACACCCCAGTCATGCCTTCATAGCACCCTAATCAGGCATTTGGGACATCCTAGTCATACGCAATTAACTATACAATATATACAGACATCATATCTTTGTAATAATTGTTCTATTGTATCTATCACACCTTCATTTATAATGTCTTCATCCAACACCCCAGTCATGCCCTTGTAACACCCTAGTCAGGCATTTGTGACATCCTAGTCATACACAATCAACTATATAATACATACAGACATCATATCTTTGTTATAATTGTTCTACTGTATCTATCATACCTTCATTTATAATGTCTTCATCTAACACCGCAGTCATGCCCTTCTAACACCCTAGTCTGGCATTTGTGACATCCTAGTCATACACAATTAACTTTATAATACATACAGACATCATATCTTTGTAATAATTGTTCTATTGTATCTATCACACCTTCATTTATAATGTCTTCATCTAACACCCCAGTCATGCCCTTGTAACACCCTAGTCAGGCATTTGTGACATCATAGTCGTACACAATCAACTATATAATACATACAGACATCATATCTTTGTAATAATTGTTCTATTGTATCTATCACACCTTCATATATAAGGTCTACATCTAACACCACAGTTATGTCCTCATAGCACCCTAGTCAGGCATTTGGGACATCCTAGTCATACGCATTCAACTATACAACACATAGAGACATCATATCTTTGTTATAATTGTTCTATTGTATCTATCAAACCTTCATTTATAATGTCTTCATCTAACACCTCAGTCATGCCCTTGTAACATCCTAGTCTGGCATTTGTGACATCCTAGTCGTACACAATCAACTTTATAATACATACAGACATCATATCTTTGTAATAATTGCTCTATTGTATCTATCACACCTACATATATAAGGTCTACATCTAACACCCCAGTCATGCCCTCATAGCACCCTAGTCAGGCATTTGTGACATTCTAGTCATACACCATCAACTATATAATACAAACAGACATCATATCTTTGTAATAATTGTTTTATTGTATCTATCACACCTTCATTTATAATGTCTTCATCTTACACCCCAGTCATGCCCTCATAGCACCCTAGTCAGGCTATTGTGACATCCTAGTCATACGCAGTCAACTATACAATACATACAGACATCATATCTTTGTAATAATTGTTCTATTGTATCTATCACACCTTCATTGATAATGTCTTCATTTAACATCCCAGTCATGCCCTTGTAACACCCTAGTCAGGCATTTGTGACATCCTAGTCATACACAATCAACTATACAATACATACAGACATTATATATTTGTAATAACTGTTCTATTGTATCTATCACACCTTTATCTATAATGTCTTCATCTAACACCCAACTCATGCCCTTGTAACACCCTAGTCTGGCAGTTGTGACATCCTAACCATACACAATCAACTTTATAATACATACAGACATCATATCTTTGTAATAATTGTTCTATTGTATCTATCACACCTACATGTATAAGGTCTACATCTAACACCCCAGTCATGCCCTCATAGCACCCTAGTTAGGCATTTGGGACATCCTAGTCATAGGCAATCAACTATATAATACATAAAGAGACATCATATCTTTCTAATAATTGTTCTATTGTATCTATCACACCTTCATTTATAATGTCTTCATCTAACACCCCAGTCATGCCCTCATAGCACCCTAGTCAGGCATTTGGGACATCCCAGTCATACACAATCAACTATATAATACATACAGACATCATATCTTTGTTATAATTGTTCTATTGTATCTATCACATCTTCATTTATAATGTCTTCATCTAACACCCCAGTCATGCCCTTGTAACACCCTAGTCAGGCATTTGTGACATCCTAATCAAACACAATCAACTATATAATACATACAGACATCATATCTTTGTAATAATTGTTCTATTGTATCTATCACACCTACATATATAATGACTACATCTAACACCCCAGTCATGCCCTCATACTCATAGCACCCTAATCAGGCATTTGGGACATCCTAGTCATACACAATCAACTATACAATACATACAGACATCATATCTTTGTAATAATTGTTCTATTGTATCTATCACACCTTCATTTATAATGTCTTCATCCAACACCCCAGTCATGCCCTCGTAACACCCTAGTCAGGCATTTGTAACATCCTAATCATACACAATCAACTATATAATACATACAGACATCATATCTTTTTTATAATTGTTCTATTGTATCTATCACACCTTCATTTATAATGCCTTCATCTAACACCCCAGTCATGCCCTCATAGCACCTTAGTCAGGCATTTGGGACATCCCAGTCATACACAATCAACTATATAATACATACAGACATCATATCTTTGTAAAAATTGTTCTATTGTATCTATCACACCTTCATTTATAATTTCTTCATCTAACACCCCAGTCATGCCCTTGTAACACCCTAGTCAGGCATTTGTGACATCATAGTCGTACACAATCAACTATATAATACATACAGACATCATATCTTTTTTATAATTGTTCTATTGTATCTATCACACCTTCATTTATAATGTCTTCATCTAACACCCCAGTCATGCCCTTGTAACATCCTAGTCTGGCAGTTGTGACATCTTAGTCGTAAACAAACAACTTTATAATACATACAGACATCATATCTTTGTAATAATTGTTCTATTGTATCTATCACACCTTCATCTATAATGTCTTCATCTAACACCACAGTCATGCCCTTGTAACACCCTAGTCAGGCATTTGTGACATCATAGTCGTACACAATCAACTATATAATACATACAGACATTATATCTTTGTAATACTTGTTCTATTGTATCTATTACACATTCATTTATAATGTCTTCATCTAACACCCAACTCATGCCCTTGTAACACCCTAGTCTGGCAGTTGTGACATCCTAACCATACACAATCAACTTTATAATACATACAGACATCATATCTTTGTAATAATTGTTCTATTGTATCTATCACACCTACATGTATAAGGTCTACATCTAACACCCCAGTCATGCCCTCATAGCACCCTAGTTAGGCATTTGGGACATCCTAGTCATAGGCAATCAACTATATAATGCATAAAGAGACATCATATCTTTCTAATAATTGTTCTATTGTATCTATCACACCTTCATTTATAATGTCTTCATCTAACACCCCAGTCATGCCCTCATAGCACCCTAGTCAGGCATTTGGGACATCCCAGTCATACACATTTAACTATATAATACATACAGACATCATATCTTTGTTATAATTGTTCTATTGTATCTATCACACCTTCATCTATAATGTCTTCATCTAACACCACAGTCATGCCCTTGTAACACCCTAGTCAGGCATTTGTGACATCCTAATCAAACACAATCAACTATATAATACATACAGACATCATATCTTTGTAATAATTGTTCTATTGTATCTATCACACCTACATATATAATGACTACATCTAACACCCCAGTCATGCCCTCATAGCACCCTAATCAGGCATTTGGGACATCCTAGTCATACACAATCAACTATACAATACATACAGACATCATATCTTTGTAATAATTGTTCTATTGTATCTATCACACCTTCATTTATAATGTCTTCATCCAACACCCCAGTCATGCCCTCGTAACACCCTCGTCAGGCATTTGTAACATCCTAATCATACACAATCAACTATATAATACATACAGACATCATATCTTTGTTATAATTGTTCTATTGTATCTATCACACCTTCATTTATAATGTCTTCATCTAACACCCCAGTCATGCCCTCATAGCACCTTAGTCAGGCATTTGGGACATCCCAGTCATACACAATCAACTATATAATACATACAGACATCATATCTTTGTAAAAATTGTTCTATTGTATCTATCACACCTTCATTTATAATTTCTTCATTTAACACCCCAGTCATGCCCTTGTAACACCCTAGTCAGGCATTTGTGACATCATAGTCGTACACAATCAACTATATAATACATACAGACATTATATCTTTGTAATAATTGTTCTATTGTATCTATCACACCTACATATATAAGATCTACATCTAACACCACAGTTATGTCCTCATAGCACCCTAGTCAGGCATTTGGGACATCCTAGTCATACGCAATCAACTATACAATACATAGAGACATCATATCTTTGTTATAATTGTTCTATTGTATCTATCACACCTTCATTTATAATGTCTTCATCTAACACCCCAGTCATGCCCTTGTAACATCCTAGTCTGGCATTTGTGACATGCTAGTCGTAAACAAACAACTTTATAATACATACAGACATCATATCTTTGTAATGATTGTTCTATTGTATCTATCACACCTTCATCTATAATGTCTTCATCTAACACCACAGTCATGCCCTTGTAACACCCTAGTTAGGCATTTGTGACATCCCAGTCATACACAATCATCTATATAATACACACAGACATCATATCTTTGTAATAATTGTTCTATTGTATCTATCACGCCTTCATTTATAATGTCTTCATCTAACACCCCAGTCATGCCCTCATAGCACCCTAGTCAGGCTATTGGGACATTCTAGTCATACGCAATCAACTATACAATACATACAGACATCATATCTTTGTAATAATTGTTCTATTGTATCTATCACACCTACATATATAATGACTACATCTAACGCCCCAGTCATGCCTTCATAGCACCCTAATCAGGCATTTGGGACATCCTAGTCATACGCAATTAACTATACAATATATACAGACATCATATCTTTGTAATAATTGTTCTATTGTATCTATCACACCTTCATTTATAATGTCTTCATCCAACACCCCAGTCATGCCCTTGTAACACCCTAGTCAGGCATTTGTGACATCCTAGTCATACACAATCAACTATATAATACATACAGACATCATATCTTTGTTATAATTGTTCTACTGTATCTATCACACCTTCATTTATAATGTCTTCATCTAACACCCCAGTCATGCCCTTCTAACACCCTAGTCTGGCATTTGTGACATCCTAGTCATACACAATTAACTTTATAATAAATACAGACATCATATCTTTGTAATAATTGTTCTATTGTATCTATCACACCTTCATTTATAATGTCTTCATCTAACACCCCAGTCATGCCCTTGTAACACCCTAGTCAGGCATTTGTGACATCATAGTCGTACACAATCAACTATATAATACATACAGACATCATATCTTTGTAATAATTGTTCTATTGTATCTATCACACCTACATATATAAGGTCTACATCTAACACCACAGTTATGTCCTCATAGCACCTTGGTCAGGCATTTGGGACATCCTAGTCATACGCATTCAACTATACAATACATAGAGACATCATATCTTTGTTATAATTGTTCTATTGTATCTATCAAACCTTCATTTATAATGTCTTCATCTAACACCTCAGTCATGCCCTTGTAACATCCTAGTCTGACATTTGTGACATCCTAGTCGTACACAATCAACTTTATAATACATACAGACATCATATCTTTGTAATAATTGCTCTATTGTATCTATCACACCTTCATTTATAATGTCTTCATCTTACACCCCAGTCATGCCCTCATAGCACCCTAGTCAGGCTATTGGGACATCCTAGTCATACGCAATCAACTATACAATACATACAGACATCATATCTTTGTAATAATTGTTCTATTGTATCTATCACACCTTCATTGATAATGTCTTCATCTAACACCCCAGTCATGCCCTTGTAACACCCTAGTCAGGCATTTGTGACATCCAAGTCATACACAATCATCTATATAATACATACAGACATCATATCTTTGTAATACTTGTTCTTCTGTATCTATCACACATTCATTTATAATGTCTTCATCTAACACCCAACTCATGCCCTTGTAACACCCTAGTCTGGCAGTTGTGACATCCTAACCATATACAATCAACTTTATAATACATACAGACATCATATCTTTGTAATAAGTGTTCTATTGTATCTATCACACCTACATGTATAAGGTCTACATCTAACACCCCAGTCATGCCCTCATAGCACCCTAGTTAGGCATTTGGGACATCCTAGTCATAGGCAATCAACTATATAATACATAAAGAGACATCATATCTTTCTAATAATTGTTCTATTGTATCTATCACACCTTCATTTATAATGTCTTCATCTAACACCCCAGTCATGCCCTCATAGCACCCTAGTCAGGCATTTGGGACATCCCAGTCATACACAATCAACTATATAATACATACAGACATCATATCTTTGTTATAATTGTTCTATTGTATCTATCACATCTTCATTTATAATGTCTTCATCTAACACCCCAGTCATGCCCTTGTAACACTCTAGTCAGGCATTTGTGACATCCTAATCAAACACAATCAACTATATAATACATACAGACATCATATCTTTGTAATAATTGTTCTATTGTATTTATCACACCTACATATATAATGACTACATCTAACACCCCAGTCATGCCCTCATAGCACCCTAATCAGGCATTTGGGACATCCTAGTCATACACAATCAACTATACAATACATACAGACATCATATCTTTGTAATAATTGTTTTATTGTATCTATCACACCTTCATTTATAATGTCTTCATCCAACACCCCAGTCATGCCCTCGTAACACCCTAGTCAGGCATTTGTGACATCCTAATCATACACAATCAACTATATAATACATACAGACATCATATCTTTGTTATAATTGTTCTATTGTATCTATCACACCTTCATTTATAATGTCTTCATCTAACACCCCAGTCATGCCCTCATAGCACCCTAGTCAGGCATTTGGGACATCCCAGTCATACACAATCAACTATATAATACATACAGACATCATATCTTTGTTATAATTGTTCTATTGTATCTATCACATCTTCATTTATAATGTCTTCATCTAACACCCCAGTCATGCCCTTGTAACACCCTAGTCAGGCATTTGTGACATCCTAGTCGTACACAATCAACTTTATAATACATACAGACATAATATCTTTGTAATAATTGTTCTATTGTATCTATCACACCTACATATATAAGGTCTACATCTAACACATCATATCTTTGTAATAATTGTTCTATTGTATCTATCACACCTTCATTTATAATGTCTTCATCTAACATGCCCTTTTAACACCCTAGTCTGGCATTTGTGACATCCTATTTCTCCGTCTATTTGAACATCCTAGGTATAACTCGTTTTTATGGCCGAATATGATAGTCAGAATTAATAATTAATACAAAAATAAAATGAATGAAGAGAATTCTTTAAACCCTTCTTATCTAAGATGTAGAACAGAGTAATTACAAATTGACAACACAAATATCACACAAAATGGAGTGATTTCACTGCTGGTGGACATTTCGTCCCCGAGGGTATTACCAGCCCAGTAGTCAGCACTTCGGTGTTGACATGAATATCAATTATATGGTCATTTTTATAAACTTGCTGTTTACAAAACTTTGAATTTTTCGAAAAACTAAGGATTTTCTTACCCCAGGAGTAGATTACCGTAGCCGTATTTGGCACAACTTTTAGGAATTTTGGGTCCTCAACGCTCTTCAACTTTGTATTTGTTTGGCTTTTTAACTATTTTGATCTGAGCGTCACTGATGAGTCTTATGTAGACGAAACGCGCGTCTGGCGTATAAAATTATAATCCTGGTACTTTTGATAACTATTTAATGGAAATGATATTTTTCAATGTTTTCAAAGACAAAAAGTAAACATCACATTTTTTTAAAGCATTCATATGTGATATTTTTTTTCTAAATTCTATATCGATTCTCTTTATTTTTATATCTCCAATGACCAGTCAGATATTCAAAAAAAAAAATGCTACGTTTCTTATTTATGTTCATATTACATTCCAAGTGTGATAAAATTACTGGTTTTTAAAATTAACTGTACATAAAGCCATTTACTAATACCCCCCACCAACCCAAACTGAATCATATGATACACCTGCTCTTATCTCTTATGTTCTCTTTGGTAAATAAGTTTAAAATTCTCAAAAGTTGTTTAACAATAGACAAATTTTATTTTAGTTTTTAACCAGTATAGACATGATAATAAACTCTTATCTTTAAACATTGTTTAATAACAAAGAGAAGAAGTGTCATTTATAAAACATAATTAAACATCATATCATTCTTTTAAAATTGTCAGGTTTAACATCTAAATGATATCAACAACAAAAGTGAAAATCAAACATTCCCATATTTCCTAATTTAACACTGTAAAGGTAAAGTAAAAAGCACAAGAATATATCTATAAAAGTACCAATAATATAAATCTCATTCGCTGGAAAACGTACTTAAAAATCAAATTAATTAAAATCAACCCTTTATTTGATTCAAAGTATTTATAACAATGATTCAAATTCATTTCAAATTCTACATTCATGATTCCAACACATATAATAAAATTAAGAAGAACATTATATATATATATATTTTTAAACAAGTACACAAGGTGCTTAAGTGCTAGACTGTTATAAAAATTTTGTAGACTGCAATGTTTGTAATTTATTCTATTTAAAAAATATAACAGCTAAGGATTGTTCAATCAAATTAACTTATATTATATTCAATATAAAATAAATACAAAATCATACATTGACATAATATTGCTACCTTTTTAAGAATGGTACAGAATGAAAAAAGAACTTGTTCATTGGGATTACAATTTTGTACTCATTACAACAAAGGTATTAAAAAATAATGTTTGTCAAAATAGAACTTAAAATAAAAAATAACAGTAGGTCCGAGTACACAGTTATTTCGTAGTGCATTTCTTTTAGACAATAAATGAAAATTAAAAAAAATCCCACCAGCGCTTTCTCAATAATATTTTTACAGTGTGTTGGACAAATTATATCAAAATTATAGAAAACTTCATCAGCTCTAACTCAAAATATGGACAATTTTATGTTAAGGGGGTCTTGAAATCTTTTGACAGCTTCCGAAGTGCTAATTTTTTACCTTTTTCAGCTGGACCTAATCACTACTTTACATTGATATTTATGACCCAATTTTTTTTACAGTGTCATTTCACTTGCTATATGAACTTGCTATATGAGGCATAAAACATGAAGAAATAAATTTGGAAGGGGTATAACAAAAATTGGCAAGTAACACACTGTCCACACTAAGGACTATATTCGTGGACAACGAAAATCAAAGGACGATAACTGTGTACTCGGACCTAATAGGATAGAAAAAGTTGACCAATCTTAATAACACTTGGTATGACTAAAGCTTAATATATTATAAGACTGCTTACAAAGTTTCATAGCAATAAGATATATATTATGGACAATATGATTAATTCTATATTCAACTTTGCGTGTTAAATTTAGACGTTAAAATTGAGAAATTTCAACTATCAACATTTGGGGCTTTTAAAATTTAAATATTGCAAAAAATACTTTTAAAATGCCTTAATATATAATATATCATGTATTTAAAGCAATAGAGTACTCATTTGATATATCAGACTTAGCATAATTATTCAAAAGTCAAATTTATATGAGCCTGTGCCTAAAAATGGAGGTTTTCCAATGAAGGGGAGCCTTACATAAAGATGTAATATTTTCCAGCAATTTTAAATTTGTGAAGCTTTTTGATTATAAATAATCCTTACATATGTATTTAATGTACTTTAAATGGAAAGAAAACTTACAAATAACATATCATATTAGTTTAAAAGGGTCTTAGGCCAAGTAAGACTAAAAATAATTTAGGGTCAATTTAGGCCGTAGCACATATTTACATTAAAAAATGCATATTGAAGCTATAGGAAATAAAAATTTGTGTCTTTTCTATCATTTCTATACTCAGGTGACATGATACATAAATCTGAGCACAAAAAGGCTCTTACATTCAACTTTTTTACCAGACAGTATGGTCTGATACAATGATTGTTCACTTTTTAGTGAAAAACTTGCATGCAATTTTAGTCTCAACAGGCTTATATTTGAACCACATGCTATCCTACAGAAGTAAAGAAAGATATTATGTGAAATGAAACAGGTACAAAAGACATTGTTAAGTGCTTTTTATACAAATTTAGTGAGGGCTTTATTATGGACTTCAACTTTTGTGTGCCATGCTCCTCACATTTAACTTGATTCAAACAGGGCGTTAGACCTCGGGTCATTTATACAACACATTTTGCTCATATTGTCTGAGATAATCTTCTTTTCTGTAGATTCAGAGTTCACAAATGAGTAATTAAACTGGATTAAAGCATAGAAACACAAAAATTGACACATGAAAACATGTCAGATAGAAAGTCAAAATGCCACTTATGCATCAACATTGAAAAAGCTATGAAATGCTTATTTTGACCATATAATGCCAAAATTGGTCATTTTTGCAGAAATTCTATCAAATAAAAGTTTAAATCCTTTAGTTTTATGCTATTTGACAAATTGACACCACCAAATCATTCAGGGAAGTTGCCAAAGTACAGATTCTATATTTCCTGATTTCACCTCTTAGGTCCGAGTACACAGTTATTTCATAGTGCATTTCTTTTAGACAATAAATGAAAATTAAAAAAATCCCACCTGCGCTTTCTCAATAATATTTTTACAGTGTGTTGTACTACTTTTGGGACAAATTATATCAAAATTATAGAAAACTTCATCAGCTCTAACTCAAAATATGGACAATTTTATGTTAAGGGGGTCTTGAAATCTTTTGACAGCTTCCGAAGTGCTAATTTTTTACCTTTTTCAGCTGGACCTAATCACTACTTTACATTAATATTTATGACCCAATTTTTTTTACAGTGTCATTTCACCCCCCAACTTGCTAAAATTATGAGGCATAAAACATGAAGAAATAAATTTGGAAGGGGTATAACAAAAATTGGCAAGTAACACACTGTCCACACTAAGGACTATATTCGTGGACAACGAAAATCAAAGGACGATAACTGTGTACTCGGACCAGAAAGGGCAAGATTTTAAAACTGAAACAAAATCAGCCAGTAAGCACCATGTATATCAATTGAGCACACATACAATATAGATTTTTATATACAAATCACAAATTATGATCTAACAGCACACCAAGAGTTTAAGGATGTCTGCTTGTCATGTTTTGGAATTTTTGTCAGATTTTCGGAATCCTCTGGTTTTAACCATTTGAATGCCTTAAAAATATTTTGCCGATGAACCCCCTTTTTTTCTTTTTATAAATCTTTTACGTGTATAATTATAAGTCATTTGTAAAAGTCTTATAAAATTTTATTTATTTTTTAATAGTATTTGAGAACTTCAACTGGTCAATGATAAAGCTATGAAAAATCAAGAGAAAACATTTTCCCTCCAAAATTACAATGGCTAATATCTCGAAAACAAGCACATTGACCCCTAAATTGTTTTTGCTTTTTGGATTCCTCAATTTATTCCTTATCAATACATACCAGTTTTATGAAAAGTTATTTATTTTGAAATTGAGCAGCGAACATCCTTAATGACTCGGAGTGAAAATAACTCTTTGTTTTCTCTTTCTTTTTAAATGTCTGATAGGCGAATCAATGCTTTGGTTTCTACCTAAAAAAAATGAAAATAATTGTTACATTTCATATTTAGATTAGCATTGCTTTTCTAGTGGTGTTTCTTGAATATGTTATTAAAAACATATTGCACTGGCCACAAACAAATTATCTGTGACAAATATCCAGAATGAATGTCATGTATTTCAGGTATAACATATAGTATGCTTAAAGAGTCAAAGAAATCAGGTACTATCAAGTTTTACTAGGATTCAGTCAGTTAACTAAATTAGTAACTAAAACTGTTAACATTACTTTTCAGAACTTATTGTATATAGACATACCTTTTTTTTGGCATACAAATAAAAAAAATTGGACTACTTACCAAGTCTGGCAATACATGGTTAATAATATTGCAAAAAACAAAACAAATTTCCTATTAAAGAGAATTCATCCCGTCTTAAAAAATTGGACAAGGGTTCCATTGACTATGGCTAATATGCCAGGTCGTGTGGGGGCACATGCAAATTAATATAACTTTATTTTCTTGAAAAATTCTGATATGAGAGATTCTTATTCAATCTTCTAATAACTGTCAATTATTATAAATTCTTCAGGGTCTTGATTTCTTGTCTATTTTAGTGCCAGGGGTTCCCATGACCATGACTTAACTATCAGGTCTGATAGCATTATAAAAATATTCCTACACAAGGAATGAGCTGTTATTTTAAAAGGGCCAAAATTGAAGCCAATCTAGAATATACAAGACTCACGGTGTCCATAGTACACGGATGCCCCACTTGCACTATCATTTTCTATGTTCAGTGGACCGTGAAATTGGGGTCAAAACTCTAATTTGGCATTAAAATTAGAAAGATCATATCATAGGGAACATGTGTACTAAGTTTCAATTTGATTGGACTTCAACTTCATCAAAAACTTCCTTGACCAAAAACTTTAACCTGAAGCGTGACAGAGGGACGGACAGACGGACAGAGAGTTGGACGAACAGACGAACGGACAAACGAACAAACGACCATGAACAGATGGACGAACAAACGCAAAGACAAAATAACATAATGCCTCTAGGTGGGGCATAAAAACAACAAAACTCAAACTCAAACTGGAAAATTTCATTTCCAACAGCCTGGTTATTAACTCTTACCATGTGCTGAATGATTTTAGAAAGTGGCCAATTTTCCTATATTTGCGAAGATATGCAAATTATCTGCAAATAAGTCATATCATGCTGTTTATGGTTACTGATGGAGATAATTTAGGTGATAATGGACCAAGGGTTGGGCTGGGTGGGTTGGTGGGGTGTGGAGATAGGGATTGTGGACTTCTTTCTGCCCCAAAGTTGATCATCTGGTATGAAAAGCATCAATTTTGACAAATTCCCATCCTATTTCTGGACTTGCTAGACCAAGGTATGCATGCTGAAAAGTGTATCAAACTGTAATTTGCATGGACAATGGACCCCTGAGAAGACATGAATCACAAATAATCTGTGGTTCATCAAAATTTATCAAACTGGTCTGAACCAATTTAAATAAAAACACAATAACCATATGAAATTGGTTTTTATGATGTAGGAGCAAAGCATGGTTACGATTCGAAAATAATTATGCTGGTAGTTTACCTGGTAAATTGATTTCTGGCTCTTCTGTCCCTGTCGTGGACTCTGTACTTTGCATCACTACAACAAAAATATAAAATGATAGTGATTGTTACCTTGTTAGAAGTCCTAAAGTTTTTTTTTAAGAACAAATGAAAAAGCAAGATAGATCACAGTAGTCAATATAAAAACGAGAAGATGTGGTATGATTGACAATGAGATCAAAAAAACTTATAGTTAACCAATGAACCATCGATGAGGTCATGGTCAGGTGATACTGGCTAGACAGACATGTACACCTTACAATCATTCCATACACCAAATATAGTTGACCTATTGATTATGGTACTTGAAAAACAGACCGAAACACAAAAACTTAACATTAACAATTACAAATGAACCATGAAAATGAGGTCAAGGTTAGATGAAACTTGCCAGTCTGACATGTACCTCTTACAATCATTCCATACACCACTTATATACATATATATATATATAGCTGACCTGCTGCTTGTAGTATCTGATAAACGGACATAATCACGTAACTTTAACCTTGATCACTGAATTCCATGAATTGAGGTTGAGGTCAGGTTAACCCTGTCTGACGGACATGTAGACATTGCAAGGAACCAATATACCAAATATAGTTATCCTATTTCTCATAATAACTGAGAAATTTACAACAAAAAACTGTATTTTTTTCAAGCAGTCACTGAACCATGAAAATGAGGTCAAGGACAATGGGCATATGACAGGTGGAAACATCATAACATAAGGTATCTGCATACAAGGTATGAAGCATCCAGGTCTTCTCTCTTCTCAAATATAATGCTTTATACAAATAGTTTAGGCTGCGGCTTCCGCTGCCACCACTGCTGCCGCTGCCACCGCAGCTGCAGCCAGATAGTAATACCTATGTCTCTCATACTGAAACTATCTTTGCAGGTGAGACAAAAACTGTTAACAATACTTTCTTCAGAACTTATTGTATAAAGACATACCTTTTTTTGGCATCCAAATAAAACAAATTGGACTACCATCCCAAGTCTGGCAATACTTCTTAAAGAAAGTTCATCCCGTCTTAAAAAATTGGACATGGCTTCCATTAACCATGACTATTATGCCAGGTCTGGGGGCACATTCAAATCAATATAACTTTAATTTCTTGAAATAATCTTATATGAGATACTAATTCAATATTTTGATAGCTTTCAATTATTATCAATCTTGATTTCTTGTCTATTTTGGTGCCAGGGGTTCCAATGACCATGACTAACCAATTAGGTCTGATCAGGAATTCTGAGCTGTTGTTAAATTGACACTAAACACCATTTTTCTGTATTTTGAAAGGCTCTTTCAGGCTGTTTTGACCTGCCACATTATATGGCTATTTTCCAATCTATCAAGGACCATAACTCAGGCACGACAAAAAAAAACAATTAAAATTGAACTTGACCTCCATTTTGTCATCAGTAACAACATGTTATAATTTGAAAAAAAAACCTAGGAAACAGGGTTCAAGAGTCATTGAACAGAAAAGGCATAGAGTGCCATTTTCCAAAATATCAAGAACCATGCATTACTCCTGAACCTTGACCTCAATTTTGTCAACATTTAAAAAATAATTTGAAAAGCGTTGTTTAAATGGTTTATTACTTATTGCACAGAAGCTGCTCATTACTTCACCAATTAAATAACCATTTTTTCCTTTGAAACAGGGTTAAAAACAAGAGGCTCTCAAGAGCCTAGATCACTCACCTTTAATTTTTGCTGAAATCTTTCATCAATGATTATTTTTGCTTTTCAATATATATTAATGAATGGCTTAAAAATGCCATTTAAATGTTCTTTGGTATCTTTAAAAACAGGTCCAAAATATGTCTATAGGTCACAGTATCCTTATTGTTACGGGATAAATCATCGGACTGTGATAGATTGACTCTTACACCATGTCTATAGGTCACAGTTTCATTATTATTACGGGATAAATCAACTGACTGTGATAAATTGACTCTGACACTATGTCTATAGGCCACAGTACCATTATTGCTACAGGATAAATCACCTGACTGTGATAGATTGACTCTGACACCACGTCTATAGGCCACAGTGCCATTTTTGGTATAGGATCAATCATCTGATTGTGATGGATTGACTATGACACCATATCTATAGGCCACAGTACCATTTTTGTTACAGGATAAATCATCTGACTGTGATAGATTGACTCTGACACTATGTCTATAGGTCAAAGTATCATTATTGTTACAGGATAAATCATCTGACTGTGATAGATTGATTCTGACACTATGTCTATGGGTCACATTATCATCATTGTTACAAGATAAATCGTCTGACTGTGATAGATTGACTCTGACATCATGTCTATAGGTGACAGTATTATTACCGTTACAGGATAAATCATCTGACTGTGATAGATTGACTCTGACACTATGTCTATTGGCCACAGTACCACTAGTAGTACAGGATAAATCATCTGACTGTGACAGATTTACTCTGACGCCATTTCTATTGGTCAAGGTATCATTATTGTTATAGGATAAATCATCTGACTGTGACAGATTGACTGTGACACCATGTATATAGGTCACAGTATCATTATTGTTACGGGATAAATAATCTGACTGTGATAGATTGACTCTGACATCATGTCTATAGGTCACAGTATCATTATTATTACGTTATAAATCATCTGACTGTGATAGATTGACTCTGACATCATTTCTATTGGTCAAGGTATCATTATTGTTATAGGATAAATCATCGGACTGTGATAGATTGATTCTGACACTATGTCTATAGATCACAGTATCATTAATGTTATATGATAAATCATCTGACTGTGATAGATTGTCTCTGACATCATGTGTGTAGGTGACAGTATCATTATTGTTACATGATAAATCATCTGACTGTGATAGATTGACTCTGACACTATGTCTATTGGCCACAGTACCACTAGTGGTACAGGATAAATCATCTGACTGTGATATATTCACTCTGACGCCATTTCTTGTGGTCAAGGTATCATTATTGTTACAGGATAAATCATCTGACTGTGATAGATTGACTCTGACACCATGTCTATAGGTCACAGTATCATTATTGTTATGGATAAATCATCGGACTGTGATAGATTGACTCTGACACTATGTCTATAGGTCACAGTATCATTATTGTTACAAGATAAATCATCTGACTGTGATAGATTGATTCTGACACTATGTCTATAGGTCACAGTATCATTATTGTTACAGGATAAATCATCTGACTGTAATAGATTGACTCTGACATCATGTCTATAGGTGACAGTATCATTATTGTTACAGGATAAATCATCTGACTGTGATAGATTGACTCTGACACTATGTCTATTGGCCACAGTACCACTAGTGGTACAGGATAAATCATCTGACTGATAGATTTACTCTGACGCCATTTCTATTGGTCAAGGTATCATTATTGTTACAGGATAAATCATCTGACTGTGATAGATTGACTCTGACACCATGCCTATAGGTAACAGTATCATTATTGTTACAGGAAAAATCATCTGACTGTGATAGATTGATTCTGACACTATGTCAATAGGTCAAAGTATCATTATTATTACGGGATAAATCATCTAACTGTGATAGATTGACACTGACACCACGTCTATAGGCCACAGTACCATTTTTGTTACAAGATAAATCATCTGACTGTGATAGATTGACTCTGACACTACGTCTATAGGCCACAGTACCATTTTTGTTACTGGATAAATCATCTGACTGTGATAGATTGACTCTGACACTATGTCTATAGGTCACAGTATCCTTATTGTTACAGGATAAATCATCGGACTGTGATAGATTGACTCTGACACTATGTCTATAGGTCACAGTATCATTATTGTTACAAGATAAATCATCTGACTGTGATAGATTGATTCTGACACTATGTCTATAGGTCACAGTATCATTATTGTTATAGGATAAATCATCGGACTGTGATAGATTGACTCTGACACTATGTCTATAGGTCACAGTATCATTATTGTTACAAGATAAATCGTCTGACTGTGATAGATTGATTCTGAAACTATGTCTATACGTCAAAGTATCATTATTATTACGGGATAAATCATCTGACTGTGATAGATTGACACTGACACCACGTCTATAGGCCACAGTACCATTTTTGTTACAGGATAAATCATCTGACTGTGATAGATTGACTCTGACACTATGTCTATAGGTCACAGTATCCTTATTGTTTCAGGATAAATCATCTGACTGTTATAGATTGACTCTGACACTATGTCTTTAGGCCACAGTATCCTTATTATTACAGGAAAAATCATCTGACTGTGATAGATTGATTCTGACACTATGTCTTTAGGTCAAAGTATCATTATTGTTATAGGATAAATCATCTGACTGTGATAGATTATCTCTGACATCATGTCTATAGGCCACAGTACCATTTTTGTTACAGGATAAATCATCTGACTGTGATAGATTGACTCTGACGGTATGTCTATAGATCACAGTATCATTATTATTACAGGATAAATCATCTGACAGTGATAGATTGACTCTGACACTATGTATATTGGTCATAGTAATATTATTGTTACAGGATAAATCATCTGGCTGTGATAGATTGTCTCTGGCATCATGTCTATAGGTGAGAGTATCATTATTGTTACAGGATAAATCATCTGACTGTGATAGATTGACTCTGACGGTATGTCTATAGATCACAGTATCATTATTGTAACAGGAGATATCATCTGACTGTAATAGATTGACTCTGATACTATGTCTATTGGCCACAGTACCACTGGTGTTACAGGATAAATCATCTGACTGTGATATATTTACTCTGACGCCTTTTCTTTTGTTCAAGGTATCATTATTGTTACAGGATAAATCATCTGACTGTGATAGATTGACTCTGACACTATGTCTATAGGTCACGGTATCCTTATTGTTACAGGATAAATCATCTGACTGTGATATATTGACTCTGACAGTATGTCTATAGGTCACAGTATCATTATTGTTACAGGATAAATCATCTGACTGTGATAGATTGACTCTCACACTATGTATATTGGCCAAAGTACCATTATTGGTACAAGATAAATCATCTGACTGTGATAGATTTACTCTGACACCATTTCTATTGGTCAAGGTATCATTATTGTTACAGGATAAATCATCGGACTGTGATAGATTGATTCTGACACTATGTCAATAGGTCAAAGTATCATTATTATTACGGGATAAATCATCTGACTGTGATAGATTGACACTGACACCACGTCTATAGGCCACAGTACCATTTTTGTTACAAGATAAATCATCTGACTGTGATAGATTGACTCTGACACTACGTCTATAGGCCACAGTACCATTTTTGTTACTGGATAAATCATCTGACTGTGATAGATTGACTCTGACACTATGTCTATAGGTCACAGTATCCTTATTGTTACAGGATAAATCATCGGACTGTGATAGATTGACTCTGACACTATGTCTATAGGTCACAGTATCATTATTGTTACAAGATAAATCATCTGACTGTGATAGATTGACTCTGACACCATTTCTATAGGTCACAGTATCATTATTATTACGGGATAAATCATCTGACTGTGATAGATTGACTCTGACACCAAGTCTATAGGCCACAGTACCATTTTTGTTACAGGATAAATCATCTGACTGTGATAGATTGACTCTGACAGTATGTCTATAGGTCACAGTATCCTTATTGTTACAGGATAAATCATCTGATTGTGATATATTGACTCTGACAGTATGTCTATAGGTCACAGTATCATTATTGTTACAGGATAAATCATCTGACTGTGATAGATTGACTCTCACACTATGTATATTGGCCAAAGTACCATTATTGGTACAAGATAAATCATCTGACTGTGATAGATTTACTCTGACACCAATTCTATTGGTCAAGGTATCATTATTGTTACAGGATAAATCATCTGACTGTGATAGATTGACTCTGACGCCATGTCTATAGGTCACAGTATCATTATTGTTACATGATATCTCATCTGACTGTGATAGATTGACTCTGACACTATGTCTATTGGCCACAGTACCACTAGTGGTACAGGATAAATCATCTGACTGTGATAGATTGACTCTGACACTATGTCTATTGGCCACAGTACCACTAGTGGTACAGGATAAATCATCTAACTGTGATATATTTACTCTGACGCCTTTTCTTTTGTTCAAGGTATCATTATTGTTAACAGAATAAATCATCTGACTGTGATAGATTGACTCTTACACCATGTCTATAGGTCACAGTTTCATTATTATTACGGGATAAATCATCTGACTGTGATAAATTGACTCTGACACTATGTCTATAGGCCACAGTATCATTATTGCTACAGGATAAATCACCTGACTGTGATAGATTGACTCTGACACCACGTCTATAGGCCACAGTGCCATTTTTGTTACAGGATAAATCATCTGATTGTGATGGATTGACTATGACACCATGTCTATAGGCCACAGTACCATTTTTGTTACAGGATAAATCATCTGACTGTGATAGATTGACTCTGACACTATGTCTATAGGTCAAAGTATCATTATTGTTACAGGATAAATCATCTGACTGTGATAGATTGATTCTGACAACTATGTCTATGGGTCACATTATCATCATTGTTACAGGATAAATCGTCTGACTGTGATAGATTGACTCTGACATCATGTCTATAGGTGACAGTATCATTGTCGTTACAGGATAAATCATCTGACTGTGATTGATTGACTCTGACACTATGTCTATTGGCCACAGTACCACTAGTGGTACAGGATAAATCATCTGACTGTGACAGATTTACTCTGACGCCATTTCTATTGGTCAAGGTATCATTACTGTTATAGGATAAATCATCTGACTGTGATAGATTGACTCTGACACCATGTATATAGGTCACAGTATCATTATTGTTACGGGATAAATAATCTGACTGTGATGGATTGAGTCTGACACCATGTCTATAGGTCACAGTATCATTATTATTACGGGATAAATCATCTGACTGTGATATATTGACTCTGACACCATTTCTATTGGTCAAGGTATCATTATTGTTACAGGATAAATCATCGGACTGTAATAGATTGATTCTGACACTATGTCTATAGGTCACAGTATCATTAGTGTTATATGATAAATCATCTGACTGTGATAGATTGTCTCTGAAATCATGTGTGTAGGTGACAGCATCATTATTGGTACAGGATAAATCATCTGACTGTGATGGATTAACTCTGACACCATGTTTATAGGTCACAGTATCATTATTGTTACAGGATATATCATCTGACTGTGGTAGATTGACTCTGACACTATGTATGTTGGCCACAGTACCACTAGTAGTACAGGATAAATCATCTGACTGTGATAGATTTACTCTGACGCCATTTCTATTGGTCAAGGTATCATTATTGTTACCGGATAAATCATCTGACTGTGATAGATTGACTCTGATACCATGCCTATAGGTAACAGTATCATTATTGTTACCGGATAAATAATCTCACTGTGATAGATTGACTCTGACACTATGTCTATAGGCCACAGTATCCTTATTGTTACAGGAAAAATCATCTGACTGTGATAGATTGACTCTGACACTATGTCTTTAGGTCAAAGTATCATTATTGCTACAGGATAAATCATCTGACTGTGATAGATTGACTCTGACACCATTTCTATTGGTCAAGGTATCATTATTGTTACAGGATAAATCATCTGACTGTGATAGATTGACTCTGACACCATGTCTATAGGCCACAGTACCATTATTGCTACAGGAAAAATCATCTGACTGTGATAGATTGACTCTGACACTATGTCTTTAGGTCAAAGTATCATTATTATTACGGGATAAATCATCTGACTGTGATAGATTGACTCTGACACCATTTCTATTGGTCAAGGTATCATCATTGTTACAGGATAAATCATCTGACTGTGATAGATTGACTCTGACACCATGTCTATAGGCCACAGTACCATTATTGCTACAGGATAAATCACCTGACTGTGACAGATTTACTCTGACGCCATTTCTATAGGTCAAAGTATCATTATTGTTACAGGATAAATCATCTGACTGTGATAGATTGATTCTGACAACTATGTCTATGGGTCACATTATCATCATTGTTACAGGATAAATCGTCTGACTGTGATAGATTGACTCTGACATCATGTCTATAGGTGACAGTATCATTATCGTTACAGGATAAATCATCTGACTGTGATTGATTGACTCTGACACTATGTCTATTGGCCACAGTACCACTAGTGGTACAGGATAAATCATCTGACTGTGACAGATTTACTCTGACGCCATTTCTATTGGTCAAGGTATCATTACTGTTATAGAATAAATCATCTGACTGTGATAGATTGACTCTGACACCATGTATATAGGTCACAGTATCATTATTGTTACTGGATAAATAATCTGACTGTGATGGATTGAGTCTGACACCATGTCTATAGGTCACAGTATCATTATTATTACGGGATAAATCATCTGACTGTGATATATTGACTCTGACACCATTTCTATTGGTCAAGGTATCATTATTGTTACAGGATAAATCATCGGACTGTAATAGATTGATTCTGACACTATGTCTATAGGTCACAGTATCATTAGTGTTATATGATAAATCATCTGACTGTGATAGATTGTCTCTGACATCATGTGTGTAGGTGACAGCATCATTATTGGTACAGGATAAATCATCTGACTGTGATGGATTAACTCTGACACCATGTTTATAGGTCACAGTATCATTATTGTTACAGGATATATCATCTGACTGTGGTAGATTGACTCTGACACTATGTATGTTGGCCACAGTACCACTAGTAGTGCAGGATAAATCATCTGACTGTGATAGATTTACTCTGACGCCATTTTTATTGGTCAAGGTATCATTATTGTTACCGGATAAATCATCTGACTGTGATAGATTGACTCTGATACCATGCCTATAGGTAACAGTATCATTATTGTTACGGGATAAATAATCTCACTGTGATAGATTGACTCTGACACTATGTCTATAGGCCACAGTATCCTTATTGTTACAGGAAAAATCATCTGACTCTGATAAATTGACTCTGACACTGTCTTTAGGTCAAAGTATCATTATTGCTACAGGATAAATCATCTGACTGTGATAGATTGACTCTGACACCATTTCTATTGGTCAAGGTATCATTATTGTTACAGGATAAATCATCTGACTGTGATAGATTGACTCTGACACCATGTCTATAGGCCACAGTACCATTATTGCTACAGGAAAAATCATCTGACTGTGATAGATTGACTCTGACACTATGTCTTTAGGTCAAAGTATCATTATTATTACGGGATAAATCATCTGACTGTGATAGATTGACTCTGACACCATTTCTATTGGTCAAGGTATCATTATTGTTACAGGATAAATCATCTGACTGTGATAGATTGACTCTGACACCATGTCTATAGGCCACAGTACCATTATTGCTACAGGATAAATCACCTGACTGTGACAGATTTACTCTGACGCCATTTCTATAGGTCAAAGTATCATTATTGTTACAGGATAAATCATCTGACTGTGATAGATTGATTCTGACAACTATGTCTATGGGTCACATTATCATCATTGTTACAGGATAAATCGTCTGACTGTGATAGATTGACTCTGATATCATGTCTATAGGTGACAGTATCATTATCGTTACAGGATAAATCATCTGACTGTGATTGATTGACTCTGACACTATGTCTATTGGCCACAGTACCACTAGTGGTACAGGATAAATCATCTGACTGTGACAGATTTACTCTGACGCCATTTCTATTGGTCAAGGTATCATTACTGTTATAGGATAAATCATCTGACTGTGATAGATTGACTCTGACACCATGTATATAGGTCACAGTATCATTATTGTTACGGGATAAATAATCTGACTGTGATGGATTGAGTCTGACACCATGTCTATAGGTCACAGTATCATTATTATTACGGGATAAATCATCTGACTGTGATATATTGACTCTGACACCATTTCTATTGGTCAAGGTATCATTATTGTTACAGGATAAATCATCGGACTGTAATAGATTGATTCTGACACTATGTCTACAGGTCACAGTATCATTAGTGTTATATGATAAATCATCTGACTGTGATAGATTGTCTCTGACATCATGTGTGTAGGTGACAGCATCATTATTGGTACAGGATAAATCATCTGACTGTGATGGATTAACTCTGACACTATGTCTATAGGCCACAGTATCCTTATTGTTACAGGAAAAATCATCTGACTGTGATAGATTGACTCTGACACTATGTCTTTAGGTCAAAGTATCATTATTATTACGGGATAAATCATCTGACTGTGATAGATTGACTCTGACACCATTTCTATTGGTCAAGGTATCATTATTGTTACAGGATAAATCATCTGACTGTAATAGATTGACTCTGACACCATGTCTATAGGCCACAGTACCATTAATGCTACAGGATAAATCACCTGACTGTGACAGATTTACTCTGACGCCATTTCTATTGGTCAAGGTATCATTACTGTTATAGGATAAATCATCTGACTGTGATAGATTGACTCTGACACTATGTATATAGGTCACAGTATCCTTATTGTTACAGGAAAAATCACCTGACTGTGATAGATTGACTCTGACACTATGTCTTTAGGTCAAAGTATCATTATTATTACGGGGTAAATCATCTGACTGTGATAGATTGACTCTGACACCACGTCTATAGCCATAGTACCATTTTTGTTACAGGATAAATCATCTGACTGTGATAGATTGACTCTGACACTATGTCTATAGGTCACAGTATCCTTTTTGTTACAGGATAAATCATCTGACTGTTATAGATTGACTCTGACACTATGTCTTTAGGCCATAGTATCCTTATTATTACAGGACAAATCATCTGACTGTGATAGATTGACTCTGACACCACGTCTATAGGCCACAGTGCCATTTTTGTTACAGAATAAATCATCTGACTGCGATAGATTGACTCTGACACTATGTCTATAGGTCAAAGTATCATTATTGTTACAGGATAAATCATCTGACTGTGATAAATTGATTCTGACAACTATGTCTATGGGTCACATTATCATCATTGTTACAGGATAAATCGTCTGACTGTGATAGATTGACTCTGACATCATGTCTATATGTGACAGTATCATTACCGTTACAGGATAAATCATCTGACTGTGATTGATTGACTCTGACACTATGTCTATTGGCCACAGTACCACTAGTGGTACAGGATAAATCATCTGACTGTGACAGATTTACTCTGACGCCATTTCTATTGGTCAAGGTATCATTACTGTTATAGGATAAATCATCTGACTGTGATAGATTGACTCTGACACCATGTATATAGGTCACAGTATCATTATTGTTACGGGATAAATAATCTGATTGTGATATATTGACTCTGACAGTATGTCTATAGGTCACAGTATCATTATTGTTACAGGATAAATCATCTGACTGTGATAGATTGACTCTCACACTATGTATATTGGCCAAAGTACCATTATTGGTACAAGATAAATCATCTGACTGTGATAGATTTACTCTGACACCATTTCTATTGGTCAAGGTATCATTATTGTTACAGGATAAATCATCGGACTGTGATAGATTGATTCTGACACTATGTCAATAGGTCAAAGTATCATTATTGTTACAAGATAAATCATCTGACTGTGATAGATTGATTCTGATATCATGTCTATAGGTCACAGTATCATTATTGTTACAGGAGATATCATCTGACTGTAATAGATTGACTCTGATACTATGTCTATTGGCCACAGTACCACTGGTGTTACAGGATAAATCATCTGACTGTGATATATTTACTCTGACGCCTTTTCTTTTGTTCAAGGTATCATTATTGTTACAGGATAAATCATCTGACTGTGATAGATTGACTCTGACACTATGTCTATACGTCACAGCATCCTTATTGTTACAGGATAAATCATCGGACTGTGATAGATTGACTCTGACACTATGTCTATAGGTCACAGTATCATTATTGTTACAGGATAAATCATCTGACTGTGATAGATTGACTCTGACACTATGTCTATTGGCCACAGTACCACTAGTGGTACAGGATAAATCATCTGACTGATAGATTTACTCTGACGCCATTTCTATTGGTCAAGGTATCATTATTGTTACAGGATAAATCATCTGACTGTGATAGATTGACTCTGACACTATGTCTATAGGTCACAGTATCCTTTTTGTTACAGGATAAATCATCTAACTGTTATAAATTGACTCTGACACTATGTCTTTAGCCATAGTATCCTTATTATTACAGGACAAATCATTTGACTGTGATAGATTGATTCTGACACTATGTCTTTAGGTCAAAGTATCATTATTGTTACAGGATAAATCATCTGACTGTGATAGATTGACTCTGACAGTATGTCTACAGGTCACAGTTTCATTATTGTTACAGGATAAATCATCTGACAGTGATAGATTGACTCTGACACTATGTATATTGGCCAAAGTACCATTATTGGTACAAGATAAATCATCTGACTGTGATAGATTTACTCTGACACCATTTCTATTGGTCATAGTATCATTATTGTTACAGGGTAAATCATCTGACTGTGATAGATTAACTCTGACATCATGTCTATAGGTCACAGTATCATTATTGTTACAGGAGATATCATCTGACTGTAATAGATTGACTCTGACACTATGTCTATTGGCCACAGTACCACTGGTGGTACAGGATAAATCATCTGACTGTAATAGGTTTACTCTGATGCCGTTTCTTTTGATCAAGGCATCATTATTGTTACAGGATAAATCATCGGACGGTGATAGATTGACTCTGACACCATGTCTATAGGTCACAGTATCATTATTATTACGGGATAAATCATCTGACTGTCATAGATTGACTCTCACACTATGTATATTGGCCAAAGTACCATTATTGGTACAAGATAAATCTTCTGACTGTGATAGATTTACTCTGACACCATTTCTATTGGTCAAGGTATCATTATTGTTACAGGATAAATCATCTGACTGTGATAGATTGACTCTGACACCATGTCTATAGGCCACAGTACCATTATTGCTACAGGATAAATCACCTGACTGTGACAGATTTACTCTGACGCCATTTCTATAGGTCAAAGTATCATTATTGTTACAGGATAAATCATCTGACTGTGATAGATTGATTCTGACAACTATGTCTATGGGTCACATTATCATCATTGTTACAGGATAAATCGTCTGACTGTGATAGATTGACTCTGACATCATGTCTATAGGTGACAGTATCATTATCGTTACAGGATAAATCATCTGACTGTGATAGATTGACTCTGACACCATGTCTATAGGTCACAGTATCATTATTATTACGGGATAAATCATCTGACTGTGATAGATTGACTCTGACACCAAGTTTATAGGCCACAGTACCATTTTTGTTACAGGATAATTCATCTGACTGTGATAGATTGACTATGACACTATGTCTATAGGTCACAGTATCCTTATTGTTACAAGATAAATCATCTGACTGTGATATATTGACTCTGGCACTATGTCTATAGGTCACAGTATCATTATTGTTACAGGATAAATCATCTGACTGTGATAGATTTACTCTGACACCATTTCTATTGGTCAAGGTATCATTATTGTTACAGGATAAATCATCGGACTGTGATAGATTGATTCTGACACTATGTCAATAGGTCAAAGTATCATTATTGTTACAAGATAAATCATCTGACTGTGATAGATTGATTCTGATATCATGTCTATAGGTCACAGTATCATTATTGTTACAGGAGATATCATCTGACTGTAATAGATTGACTCTGATACTATGTCTATTGGCCACAGTACCACTGGTGTTACAGGATAAATCATCTGACTGTGATATATTTACTCTGACGCCTTTTCTTTTGTTCAAGGTATCATTATTGTTACAGGATAAATCATCTGACTGTGATAGATTGACTCTGACACTATGTCTATACGTCACAGTATCCTTATTGTTACAGGATAAATCATCGGACTGTGATAGATTGACTCTGACACTATGTCTATAGGTCACAGTATCATTATTGTTACAGGATAAATCATCTGACTGTGATAGATTGACTCTGACACTATGTCTATTGGCCACAGTACCACTAGTGGTACAGGATAAATCATCTGACTGATAGATTTACTCTGACGCCATTTCTATTGGTCAAGGTATCATTATTGTTACAGGATAAATCATCTGACTGTGATAGATTGACTCTGACACTATGTCTATAGGTCACAGTATCCTTTTTGTTACAGGATAAATCATCTAACTGTTATAAATTGACTCTGACACTATGTCTTTAGCCATAGTATCCTTATTATTACAGGACAAATCATTTGACTGTGATAGATTGATTCTGACACTATGTCTTTAGGTCAAAGTATCATTATTGTTACAGGATAAATCATCTGACTGTGATAGATTGACTCTGACAGTATGTCTACAGGTCACAGTTTCATTATTGTTACAGGATAAATCATCTGACAGTGATAGATTGACTCTGACACTATGCATATTGGCCAAAGTACCATTATTGGTACAAGATAAATCATCTGACTGTGATAGATTTACTCTGACACCATTTCTATTGGTCATAGTATCATTATTGTTACAGGGTAAATCATCTGACTGTGATAGATTAACTCTGACATCATGTCTATAGGTCACAGTATCATTATTGTTACAGGAGATATCATCTGACTGTAATAGATTGACTCTGACACTATGTCTATTGGTCACAGTACCACTGGTGGTACAGGATAAATCATCTGACTGTAATAGGTTTACTCTGATGCCGTTTCTTTTGATCAAGGCATCATTATTGTTACAGGATAAATCATCGGACGGTGATAGATTGACTCTGACACCATGTCTATAGGTCACAGTATCATTATTATTACGGGATAAATCATCTGACTGTCATAGATTGACTCTCACACTATGTATATTGGCCAAAGTACCATTATTGGTACAAGATAAATCTTCTGACTGTGATAGATTTACTCTGACACCATTTCTATTGGTCAAGGTATCATTATTGTTACAGGATAAATCATCGGACTCTGATAGATTGATTCTGACACTATGTCTATAGGTCACAGTATCATTATTGTTACAGGATAAATCATCTGACTGTGATAGATTGACTCTGACACCATGTCTATAGGTCACAGTATCATTATTATTACGGGATAAATCATCTGACTGTGATAGATTGACTCTGACACCAAGTTTATAGGCCACAGTACCATTTTTGTTACAGGATAATTCATCTGACTGTGATAGATTGACTCTGACACTATGTCTATAGGTCACAGTATCCTTATTGTTACAAGATAAATCATCTGACTGTGATATATTGACTCTGGCACTATGTCTATAGGTCACAGTATCATTATTGTTACAGGATAAATCATCTGACTGTGATAGATTTACTCTGACACCATTTCTATTGGTCAAGGTATCATTATTGTTACAGGATAAATCATCGGACTGTGATACATTGATTCTGACACTATGTCTATAGGTCACAGTATCATTATTGTTACAGGATATATCATATGACTGTGATAGATTGTCTCTGACATCATGTCTATAGGTGACAGTATCATTATTGTTACATTATAAATCATATGACTGTGATAGATTGACTCTGACGCCATGTCTATAGGTCACAATATCATTATTGTTACATGATATATCATCTGACTGTGATAGATTGACTCTGACACTATGTCTATTGGCCACAGTACCACTAGTGGTACAGGATAAATCATCTGACTGTGATATATTTATTCTGACGCCTTTTCTTTTGTTCAAGGTATCATTATTGTTACAGGATAAATCATCTGCCTGTGATACATTGACTCTGACACCATGTCTATAGGTCACAGTATCATTATTGATACGGGATAAATCATCTGACTGTGATAGATTGACTCTGACACAATGTCTATAGGTCACAGTATCATTATTATTACGGGATAAATCATCTGACTGTGATAGATTGACTTTGACACCACGTCTATAGGCCATAGTACCATTTTTGTTACAGGATAAATCATCTGACAGTGAAAGATTGACTCTGACACTATGTCTATCAGTCACGGTATCCTTATTGTTACAGGATAAATCATCTGACAGTGATATGTTGACTCTGACAGTATGTCTACAGGTCACAGTATCATTATTGTTACAGGATAAATCATCTGACTGTGATAGATTGACTCTCACACTATGTATATTGGCCAAAGTACCATTATTGGTACAAGATAAATCATCTGACTGTGATAGATTTACTCCTACACCATTTCTATTGGTCAAGGTATCATTATTGTTACAGGATAAATCATCGGACTGTGATAGATTGATTCTGACACTATGTCTATAGGTCACAGTATCATTATTGTTACAGGATAAATCATCTTACTGTGATAGATTGACTCTGACACCATGTCTATAGGTCACGGTATCATTATTGTTACAGGATGAATCGTATAACTGTGATAGATTGTCTCTGACATCATGTCTATAGGTGACAGTATCATTATTGTTACATGATAAATCAGATGACTGTGAGAGATTGACTCTTACACCATGTCTATATGTCACAGTATCATTATTGTTACATGATATATCATCTGACTGTGATAGATTGACTCTGACACTATGTCTATTGGCCACATTACCACTAGTGGTACAGGATAAATCATCTGACTGTGATATATTTACTCTGACGCCTTTTCTTTTGTTCAAGGTATCATTATTGTTACAGGATAAATCATCTGACTGTGATAGATTGACTCTGACACCATGTCTATAGGTCACAGTTTCATTATTATAACGGGATAAATCATCTGACTGTGATAAATTGACTCTGACACTATGTCTATGGGCCACAGTACCATTATTGCTACAGGATAAATCACCTGACAGTGATAGATTGACTCTGACACCACGTCTATAGGCCACAGTGCCATTTTTGTTACAGGATAAATCATCTGACTGCGATAGATTGACTCTGACACTATGTCTATAGGTCAAAGTATCATTATTAGTACAGGATAAATCATCTGACTGTGATAGATTGATTCTGACAACTATGTCTATGGGTCACATTATCATCATTGTTACAGGATAAATCGTCTGACTGTGATAGATTTACCCTGACATCATGTCTATAGGTGACAGTATCATTACCGTTACAGGATAAATCATCTGACTGTGATTGATTGACTCTGACACTATGTCTATTGGCCGCAGTACCACTAGCGGTACAGGATAAATCATCTGACTGTGACAGATTTACTCTGACGCCATTTCTATTGGTCAAGGTATCATTACTGTTATAGGATAAATCATCTGACTGTGATAGATTGACTCTGACACTATGTATATAGGTCACAGTATCATTATTGTTACGGGATAAATAATCTGACTGTGATGGATTGAGTCTGACACCATGTCTATAGGTCACAGTATCATTATTATTACGGGATAAATCGTCTGACTGTGATAGATTTACTCTGACATCATGTCTATAGGTGACAGTATCATTACCGTTACAGGATATATCATCTGACTGTGATAGATTGACTCTGACACTATGTCTGTTGACCACAGTACCACTAGTAGTACAGGATAAATCATCTGACTGTGATAGATTTACTCTGACGCCATTTCTATTGGTCAAGGTATCATTATTGTTACAGGATAAATCATCTGACTGTGATAGATTGACTCTGATACCATGCCTATAGGTAACAGTATCATTATTGTTACGGGATAAATAATCTCACTGTGATAGATTGACTCTGACACTATGTCTATAGGCCACAGTATCCTTATTGTTACAGGAAAAATCATCTGACTGTGATAGATTGACACTGACACCACGTCTATAGGCCACAGTACCATTTTTGTTACAGGATAAATCATCTGACTGTGATAGATTGACTCTGACACCATTTCTATTGGTCAAGGTATCATTATTGTTACAGGATAAATCATCGGACTGTGATAGATTGATTCTGACACTATGTCTATAGGTCACAGTATCATTAGTGTTATATGATAAATCATCTGACTGTGATAGATTGTCTCTGACATCATGTGTGTAGGTGACAGTATCATTATTGTTACAGGATAAATCATCTGACTGTGATAGATTAACTCTGACACTATGTCTTTAGGTCAAAGTATCATTATTATTACGGGGTAAATCATCTGTTTGTGATAGATTGACTCTGACACCACGTCTATAGGCCACAGTACCATTTTTTTTACAGGATAAATCATCTGACTGTGATAGATTGACTCTGACACTATGTCTATAGGTCACAGTATCCTTATTGTTACAGGATAAATCATCTGACTGTTATAGATTGACTCTGACACTATGTCTATACGCCACAGTATCCTTATTGTTACAGGAAAAATGATCTGACTGTGATAGATTGATTCTGACACTATGTCTTTAGCTCAAAGTATCATTATTGTTACAGGATAAATCATCTGACTGTGATAGATTGACACTGACACCACGTTTATAGGCCACAGTACCATTTTTGTTACAGGATAAATCATCTGACTGTGATAGATTGACTCTGACACTATGTCTATAGGTCACAGTATCCTTATTGTTACAGGATAAATCATCTGACTGTTATAGATTGACTCTGACACTATGTCTTTAGGCCATAGTATCCTTATTATAACAGGAAAAATCATCTGACTGTGATAGATTGATTCTGACACTATGTCTTTAGGTCAAAGTATCATTATTGTTACAGGATAAATCATCTGACTGTGATAGATTGACTCTGACAGTATGTCTATAGGTCACAGTATCATTATTGTTACAGGATAAATCATCTGACAGTGATAGATTGACTCTGACAGTATGTATATTGGCCAAAGTACCATTATTGGTACAAGATAAATCATCTGACTGTGATAGATTTACTCTGACACCATTTCTATTGGTCATAGTATCATTATTGTTACAGGGTAAATCATCTGACTGTGATAGATTGTCTCTGACATCATGTCTATAGGTGACAGTATCATTATTCTTACAGGATAAATCATCTGACTTTGATAGATTAACTCTGACATCATGTCTATAGGTCACAGTATCATTATTGTTACAGGAGATATCATCTGACTGTAATAGATTGACTCTGACACTATGTCTATTGGCCACAGTACCACTGGTGGTACAGGATAAATCATCTGACTGTAATAGGTTTACTCTGACGCCATTTCTTTTGATCAAGGCATCATTATTGTTACAGGATAAATCATCGGACCGTGATAGATTGACTCTGACACCATGGCTATAGGTCACAGTATCATTATTGTTACGGGATAAATCATCTGACTGTGATAGATTGACTCTGACACCATGTCTATAGGTCACAGTATCATTATTATTACGGGATAAATCATTGACTGTGATAGATTGACTCTGACACCACGTCTATAGGCCACAGTACCATTTTTGTTACAGGATAAATCATCTGACAGTGATAGATTGACTCTGACACTATGTCTATAGGTCACGGTATCCCTATTGTTACAGGATAAATCAGCTGACTGTGATATATTGACTCTGACAGTATGTATATAGGTCACAGTATCATTATTGTTACAGGATAAATCTTTTGACTGTGATAGATTGACTCTCACACTATGTATATTGGCCAAAGTACCATTATTGGTACAAGATAAATCATCTGACTGTGATAGATTTACTCTGACACAATTTCTATTGGTCAAGGTATCATTATTGTTACAGGATAAATCATCTGACTGTGATAGATTGACTCTGACACTATGTCTATAGGTCACAGTATCCTTTTTGTTACAGGATAAATCATCTGACTGTTATAGATTGACTCTGACACTATGTCTTTAGGCCATAGTATCCTTATTATTACAGGACAAATCATCTGACTGTGATAGATTGACTCTGCCACCACGTCTATAGGCCACAGTGCCATTTTTGTTACAGGATAAATCATCTGACTGCGATAGATTGACTCTGACACTATGTCTATAGGTCAAAGTATCATTATTGTTACAGGATAAATCATCTGACTGTGATAAATTGATTCTGACAACTATGTCTATGGGTCACATTATCATCATTGTTACAGGATAAATCGTCTGACTGTGATAGATTGACTCTGACATCATGTCTATAGGTGACAGTATCATTACCGTTACAGGATAAATCATCTGACTGTGATTGATTGACTCTGACAGTATGTCTATTGGCCACAGTACCACTAGTGGTACAGGATAAATCATCTGACTGTGACAGATTTACTCTGACGCCATTTCTATTGGTCAAGGTATCATTACTGTTATAGGATAAATCATCTGACTGTGATAGATTGACTCTGACACCATGTATATAGGTCACAGTATCCTTATTGTTACAGGAAAAATCATCTGACTGTGATAGATTGACTCTGACACTATGTCTTTAGGTCAAAGTATCATTATTATTACGGGGTAAATCATCTGACTGTGATAGATTGACTCTGACACCACGTCTATAGCCACAGTACCATTTTTGTTACAGGATAAATCATCTGACTGTGATAGATTGACTCTGACACTATGTCTATAGGTCACAGTATCCTTTTTGTTACAGGATAAATCATCTGACTGTTATAGATTGACTCTGACACTATGTCTTTAGGCCATAGTATCCTTATTATTACAGGACAAATCATCTGACTGTGATAGATTGACTCTGACACCACGTCTATAGGCCACAGTGCCATTTTTGTTACAGGATAAATCATCTGACTGCGATAGATTGACTCTGACACTATGTCTATAGGTCAAAGTATCATTATTGTTACAGGATAAATCATCTGACTGTGATAAATTGATTCTGACAACTATGTCTATGGGTCACATTATCATCATTGTTACAGGATAAATCGTCTGACTGTGATAGATTGACTCTGACATCATGTCTATATGTGACAGTATCATTACCGTTACAGGATAAATCATCTGACTGTGATTGATTGACTCTGACACTATGTCTATTGGCCACAGTACCACTAGTGGTACAGGATAAATCATCTGACTGTGACAGATTTACTCTGACGCCATTTCTATTGGTCAAGGTATCATTACTGTTATAGGATAAATCATCTGACTGTGATAGATTGACTCTGACACCATGTATATAGGTCACAGTATCATTATTGTTACGGGATAAATAATCTGACTGTGATGGATTGAGTCTGACACCATGTCTATAGGTCACAGTATCATTATTATTACGGGATAAATCATCTGACTGTGATAGATTGACTCTGACACCATTTCTATTGGTCAAGGTATCATTATTGTTACAGGATAAATCATCGGACTGTGATAGATTGATTCTGACACTATGTCTATAGGTCACAGTATCATTTGTGTTATATGATAAATCATCTGACTGTGATAGATTGTCTCTGACATCATGTGTGTAGGTGACAGTATCATTATTGTTACAGGATAAATCATCTGACTGTGATAGATTAACTCTGACACCATGTTTATAGGTCACAGTATCATTATTGTTACAGGATATATCATCTGACTGTGATAGATTGACTCTGACACTATGTCTGTTGGCCACAGTACCACTAGTAGTACAGGATAAATCATCTGACTGTGATAGATTTACTCTCACGCCATTTCTATTGGTCAAGGTATCATTATTGTTACAGGATAAATCATCTGACTGTGATAGATTGACTCTGATACCATGCCTATAGGTAACAGTATCATTATTGTTACGGGATAAATAATCTCACTGTAATAGATTGACTCTGACACTATGTCTATAGGCCTCAGTATCCTTATTGTTACAGGAAAAATCATCTGACTGTGATAGATTGACTCTGACACTATGTCTTTAGGTCAAAGTATCATTATTATTACGGGGTAAATCATCTGACTGTGATAAATTGACTCTGACACCACGTCTATAGCCAGAGTACCATTTTTATTACAGGATAAATCATCTGACTGTGATAGATTGACTCTGACACTATGTCTATAGGTCACAGTATCCTTATTGTTACAGGATAAATCATCTGACTGTTATAGATTGACTCTGACACTATGTCTATAGGCCACAGTATCCTTATTGTTACAGGAAAAATCATCTGACTGTGATAGATTGATTCTGACACTATGTCTTTAGCTCAAAGTATCATTATTGTTACAGGATAAATCATCTGACTGTGATAGATTGACTCTGACACTATGTCTATAGGTCACAGTATCCTTTTTGTTACAGGATAAATCATCTGACTGTTATAGATTGACTCTGACACTATGTCTTTAGGCCATAGTATCCCTATTATTACAGGACAAATCATTTGTCTGTGATAGATTGATTCTGACACTATGTCTTTAGGTCAAAGTATCATTATTGTTAAAAGATAAATCATCTGACTGTGATAGATTGACTCTGACACTATGTATATTGGCCAAAGTACCATTATTGGTACAAGATAAATCATCTGACTGCGATAGATTTACTCTTACACCATTTCTATTGGTCATAGTATCATTATTGTTACAGGGTAAATCATCTGACTGTGATAGATTAACTCTGACATCATGTCTATAGGTCACAGTATCATTATTGTTACAGGAGATATCATCTGACTGTAATAGATTGACTCTGACACTATGTCTATTGGCCACAGTACCACTGGTGGTACAGGATAAATCATCTGACTGTAATAGGTTTACTCTGATGCCATTTCTTTTGATCAAGGCATCATTATTGTTACAGGATAAATCATCGGACGGTGATAGATTGACTCTGACACCATGTCTATAGGTCACAGTATCATTTGTGTTATATGATAAATCATCTGACTGTGATAGATTGTCTCTGACATCATGTGTGTAGGTGACAGTATCATTATTGTTACAGGATAAATCATCTGACTGTGATAGATTAACTCTGACACCATGTTTATAGGTCACAGTATCATTATTGTTACAGGATATATCATCTGACTGTGATAGATTGACTCTGACACTATGTCTGTTGGCCACAGTACCACTAGTAGTACAGGATAAATCATCTGACTGTGATAGATTTACTCTGACGCCATTTCTATTGGTCAAGGTATCATTATTGTTACAGGATAAATCATCTGACTGTGATAGATTGACTCTGATACCATGCCTATAGGTAACAGTATCATTATTGTTACGGGATAAATAATCTCACTGTAATAGATTGACTCTGACACTATGTCTATAGGCCTCAGTATCCTTATTGTTACAGGAAAAATCATCTGACTGTGATAGATTGACTCTGACACTATGTCTTTAGGTCAAAGTATCATTATTATTACGGGGTAAATCATCTGACTGTGATAAATTGACTCTGACACCACGTCTATAGCCACAGTACCATTTTTATTACAGGATAAATCATCTGACTGTGATAGATTGACTCTGACACTATGTCTATAGGTCACAGTATCCTTATTGTTACAGGATAAATCATCTGACTGTTATAGATTGACTCTGACACTATGTCTATAGGCCACAGTATCCTTATTGTTACAGGAAAAATCATCTGACTGTGATAGATTGATTCTGACACTATGTCTTTAGCTCAAAGTATCATTATTGTTACAGGATAAATCATCTGACTGTGATAGATTGACTCTGACACTATGTCTATAGGTCACAGTATCCTTTTTGTTACAGGATAAATCATCTGACTGTTATAGATTGACTCTGACACTATGTCTTTAGGCCATAGTATCCCTATTATTACAGGACAAATCATTTGTCTGTGATAGATTGATTCTGACACTATGTCTTTAGGTCAAAGTATCATTATTGTTAAAAGATAAATCATCTGACTGTGATAGATTGACTCTGACACTATGTATATTGGCCAAAGTACCATTATTGGTACAAGATAAATCATCTGACTGCGATAGATTTACTCTTACACCATTTCTATTGGTCATAGTATCATTATTGTTACAGGGTAAATCATCTGACTGTGATAGATTAACTCTGACATCATGTCTATAGGTCACAGTATCATTATTGTTACAGGAGATATCATCTGACTGTAATAGATTGACTCTGACACTATGTCTATTGGCCACAGTACCACTGGTGGTACAGGATAAATCATCTGACTGTAATAGGTTTACTCTGATGCCATTTCTTTTGATCAAGGCATCATTATTGTTACAGGATAAATCATCGGACGGTGATAGATTGACTCTGACACCATGTCTATAGGTCACAGTATCATTACTGTTACGGGATAAATCATCTGACTGTGATAGATTGACTCTGACACCATGTCTATTAGTCACAGTATCATTATTGTTACGGGATAAATCATCTGACTGTGATAGATTGACTCTCACACTATGTATATTGGCCAAAGTACCATTATTGGTACAAGATAAATTTTCTGACTGTGATAGATTTACTCTGACACCATTTCTATTGGTCAAGGTATCATTATTGTTACAGGATAAATCATCGGACTCTGATAGATTGATTCTGACACTATGTCTATAGGTCACAGTATCATTACTGTTACAGGATAAATCATCTGACTGTGATAGATTGACTCTGACACCATGTCTATAGGTCACAGTATCATTATTATTACGGGATAAATCATTTGACTGTGATAGATTGACTCTGACACCAAGTTTATAGGCCACAGTACCATTTTTGTTACAGGATAATTCATCTGACTGTGATAGATTGACTCTGACACTATGTCTATAGGTCACAGTATCCTTATTGTTACAGGATAAATCATCTGACTGTGATATATTGACTCTGGCACTATGTCTATAGGTCACAGTATCATTATTGTTACAGGATAAATCATATGACTGTGATAGATTTACTCTGACACCATTTCTATTGGTCAAGGTATCATTATTGTTACAGGATAAATCATCGGACTGTGATAGATTGATTCTGACACTATGTCTATAAGTCACAGTATCATTATTGTTACAGGATAAATCATATGACTGTGATAGATTGTCTCTGACATCATGTCTATAGGTGACAGTATCATTATTGTTACATGATAAATCATATGACTGTGATAGATTGACTCTGACGCCATGTCTATAGGTCACAGTATCATTATTGTTACATGATATATCATCTGACAGTGATAGATTGACTCTGACACTATGTCTATTGGCCACAGTACCACTAGTGGTACAGGATAAATCATCTGACTGTGATATATTTATTCTGACGCCTTTTCTTTTAATCAAGGTATCATTATTGTTACAGGATAAATCATCTGCCTGTGATAGATTGACTCTGACACCATGTCTATAGGTCACAGTATCATTATTGATACGGGATAAATCATCTGACTGTGATAGATTGACTCTGACACAATGTCTATAGGTCACAGTATCATTATTATTACGGGATAAATCATCTGACTGTGATAGATTGACTTTGACACCACGTCTATAGGCCACAGTACCATTTTTGTTACAGGATAAATCATCTGACAGTGAAAGATTGACTCTGACACTATGTCTATAAGTCACGGTATCCTTATTGTTACAGGATAAATCATCTGACTGTGATATATTGACTCTGACAGTATGTCTATAGGTCACAGTATCATTATTGTTACAGGATAAATCATCTGACTGTGATAGATTGACTCTCACACTATGTATATTGGCCAAAGTACCATTATTGGTACAAGATAAATCATCTGACTGTGATAGATTTACTCTGGCACTATGTCTATATGTCACAGTATCATTATTGTTACATGATATATCATCTGACTGTGATAGATTGACTCTGACACCATTTCTATTGGTCAAGGTATCATTATTGTTACAGGATAAATCATCGGACTGTGATAGATTGATTCTGACACTATGTCTATAGGTCACAGTATCATTATTGTTACAGGATAAATCATCTGACTGTGATAGATTGACTATGACACCATGTCTATAGGTCACAGTATCATTATTGTTACAGGATAAATCATATGACTGTGAGAGATTGACTCTTACACCATGTCTATATGTCAGAGTATCATTATTGTTACATGATATATCATCTGACTGTGATAGATTGACTCTGACACTATGTCTTTTGGCCACATTACCACTAGTGGTACAGGATAAATCATCTGACTGTGATATATTTACTCTGACGCCTTTTCTTTTGTTCAAGGTATCATTATTGTTACAGGATAAATCATCTGACTGTGATAGATTGACTCTGAAACCATGTCTATAGGTCACAGTATCATTATTGATACGGGATAAATCATCTGACTGTGTTAGATTGACTCTTACACCATGTCTATAGGTCACAGTTTCATTATTATAACGGGATAAATCATCTGACTGTGATAAATTGACTCTGACACTATGTCTATGGGCCACAGTACCATTATTGCTACAGGATAAATCACCTGACAGTGATAGATTGACTCTGACACCACGTCTATAGGCCACAGTGCCATTTTTGTTACAGGATAAATCATCTGACTGCGATAGATTGACTCTGACACTATGTCTATAGGTCAAAGTATCATTATTGTTACAGGATAAATCATCTGACTGTGATAGATTGATTCTGACAACTATGTCTATGGGTCACATTATCATCATTGTTACAGGATAAATCGTCTGACTGTGATAGATTTACTCTGACATCATGTCTATAGGTGACAGTATCATTACCGTTACAGGATAAATCATCTGACTGTGATTGATTGACTCTGACACTATGTCTATTGGCCACAGTACCACTAGTGGTACAGGATAAATCATCTGACTGTGACAGATTTACTCTGACGCCATTTCTATTGGTCAAGGTATCATTACTGTTATAGGATAAATCATCTGACTGTGATAGATTGACTCTGACACCATGTATATAGGTCACAGTATCATTATTGTTACGGGATATATAATCTGACTGTGATGGATTGAGTCTGACACCATGTCTATAGGTCACAGTATCATTATTATTACGGGATAAATCATCTGACTGTGATAGATTGACTCTGACACCATTTCTATTGGTCAAGGTATCAGTATTGTTACAGGATAAATCATCGGACTGTGATAGATTGATTCTGACATTATGTCTATAGGTCACAGTATCATTAGTGTTATATGATAAATCATCTGACTGTGATAGATTGTCTCTGACATCATGTGTGTAGGTGACAGTATCATTATTGTTACAGGATAAATCATCTGACTGTGATAGATTAACTCTGACACCATGTTTATAGGTCACAGTATCATTATTGTTACAGGATATATCATCTGACTGTGATAGATTGACTCTGACACTATGTCTGTTGGCCACAGTACCACTAGTAGTACAGGATAAATCATCTGACTGTGATAGATTTACTCTGACGCCATTTCTATTGGTCAAGGTATCATTATTGTTACAGGATAAATCATCTGACTGTGATAGATTGACTCTGATACCATGCCTATAGGTAACAGTATCATTATTGTTACGGGATAAATAATCTCACTGTGATAGATTGACTCTGACACTATGTCTATAGGCCACAGTATCCTTATTGTTACAGGAAAAATCATCTGACTGTGATAGATTGACACTGACACCACGTCTATAGACCACAGTACCATTTTTGTTACAGGATAAATCATCTGACTGTGATAGATTGACTGTGACACCATTTCTATTGGTCAAGGTATCAGTATTGTTACAGGATAAATCATCGGACTGTGATAGATTGATTCTGACACTATGTCTATAGGTCACAGTATCATTAGTGTTATATGATAAATCATCTGACTGTGATAGATTGTCTCTGACATCATGTGTGTAGGTGACAGTATCATTATTGTTACAGGATAAATCATCTGACTGTGATAGATTAACTCTGACACCATGTTTATAGGTCACAGTATCATTATTGTTACAGGATATATCATCTGACTGTGATAGATTGACTCTGACACTATGTCTGTTGGCCACAGTACCACTAGTAGTACAGGATAAATCATCTGACTTAGATAGATTTACTCTGACGCCATTTCTATTGGTCAAGGTATCAGTATTGTTACAGGATAAATCATCGGACTGTGATAGATTGATTCTGACACTATGTCTATAGGTCACAGTATCATTAGTGTTATATGATAAATCATCTGACTGTGATAGATTGTCTCTGACATCATGTGTGTAGGTGACAGTATCATTATTGTTACAGGATAAATCATCTGACTGTGATAGATTGTCTCTGACACTATGTCTATAGGCCACAGTACCATTTTTGTTACAGGATAAATCATCTGACTGTAATAGATTGACTCTGACACTATGTCTATAGGTCACAGTATCCTTATTGTTACAGGATAAATCATCTGACTGTGATAGATTGTCTCTGACATCATGTGTGTAGGTGACAGTATCATTATTGTTACAGGATAAATCATCTGACTGTGATAGATTAACTCTGACACCATGTTTATAGGTCACAGTATCATTATTGTTACAGGATATATCATCTGACTGTGATAGATTGACTCTGACACTATGTCTGTTGGCCACAGTACCACTAGTAGTACAGGATAAATCATCTGACTTAGATAGATTTACTCTGACGCCATTTCTATTGGTCAAGGTATCATTATTGTTACAGGATAAATCATCTGACTGTGATAGATTGACTCTGACACTATGTCTTTAGGCCATAGTATCCTTATTATAACAGGAAAAATCATCTTACTGTGATAGATTGATTCTGACACTATGTCTTTAGGTCAAAGTATCATTATTGTTACAGGATAAATCATCTGACTGTGATAGATTGACTCTGACAGTATGTCTATAGGTCACAGTATCATTATTGTTACAGGATAAATCATCTGACAGTGATAGATTGACTCTGACACTATGTATATTGGCCAAAGTACCATTATTGGTACGAGATAAATCATCTGACTGTGATAGATTCACTCTGACACCATTTCTATTGGTCATAGTATCATTATTGTTACAGGGTAAATCATCTGACTGTGATAGATTGTCTCTGACATCATGTCTATAGGTGACAGTATCATTATTGTTACAGGATAAATCATCTGACTGTGATAGATTAACTCTGACATCATGTCTATAGGTCACAGTATCATTATTGTTACAGGAGATATCATCTGACTGTAATAGATTGACTCTGACACTATGTCTATTGGCCACAGTACCACTGGTGGTACAGGATAACTCATCTGACTGTAATAGGTTTACTCTGACGCCATTTCTTTTGATCAAGGCATCATTATTGTTACAGGATAAATCATCGGACCGTGATAGATTGACTCTGACACCATGTCTATAGGTCACAGTATCATTATTGTTACGGGATAAATCATCTGACTGTGATAGATTGACTCTGACACCATGTCTATAGGTCACAGTATCATTATTATTACGGGATAAATCATCTGACTGTGATAGATTGACTCTGACACCACGTCTATAGGCCACAGTACCATTTTTGTTACAGGATAAATCATCTGACAGTGATAGATTGACTCTGACACTATGTCTATAGGTCACGGTATCCCTATTGTTACAGGATAAATCATCTGACTGTGATATATTGACTCTGACAGTATGTACATAGGTCACAGTATCATTATTGTTACAGGATAAATCTTTTGACTGTGATAGATTGACTCTCACACTATGTATATTGGCCAAAGTACCATTATTGGTACAAGATAAATCATCTGACTGTGATAGATTTACTCTGACACAATTTCTATTGGTCAAGGTATCATTATTGTTACAGGATAAATCATCGGACTGTGATAGATTGATTCTGACACTATGTCTATAGGTCACAGTATCATTATTGTTACAGGATAAATCATCTGACTGTGATAGATTGACTCTGACACCATGTCTATAGGTCACAGTATCATTATTGTTACAGGATAAATCATCTGACTGTTATAGATTGACTCTGACACTATGTCTTTAGGCCATAGTATCCTTATTATAAAAGGAAAAATCATCTGACTGTGATAGATTGATTCTGACACTATGTCTTTAGGTCAAAGTATCATTATTGTTACAGGATAAATCATCTGACTGTGATAGATTGACTCTGACAGTATGTCTATAGGTCACAGTATCATTATTGATACAGGATAAATCATCTGACAGTGATAGATTGACTCTGACACTATGTATATTGGCCAAAGTACCATTATTGGTACAAGATAAATCATCTGACTGTGATAGATTTACTCTGACACCATTTCTATTGGTCATAGTATCATTGTTGTTACAGGGTAAATCATCTGACTGTGATAGATTGTCTCTGACATCATGTCTATAGGTGATAGTATCATTATTGTTACAGGATAAATCATCTGACTGTGATAGATTAACTCTGACATCATGTCTATAGGTCACAGTATCATTATTGTTACAGGAGATATCATCTGACTGTAATAGATTGACTCTGACACTATGTCTATTGGCCACAGTACCACTGGTGGTACAGGATAAATCATCTGACTGTAATAGGTTTACTCTGACGCCATTTCTTTTGATCAAGGCATCATTATTGTTACAGGATAAATCATCGGACCGTGATAGATTGACTCTGACACCATGTCTATAGGTCACAGTATCATTATTGTTACGGGATAAATCATCTGACTGTGATAGATTGACTCTGACACCATGTCTATAGGTCACAGTATCATTATTATTACGGGATAAATCATCTGACTGTGATAGATTGACTTTGACACCACGTCTATAGGCCACAGTACCATTTTTGTTACAGGATAAATCATCTGACAGTGATAGATTGACTCTGACACTATGTCTATAGGTCACGGTATCCCTATTGTTACAGGATAAATCATCTGACTGTGATATATTGACTCTGACAGTATGTATATAGGTCACAGTATCATTATTGTTACAGGATAAATCTTTTGACTGTGATAGATTGACTCTCACACTATGTATATTGGCCAAAGTACCATTATTGGTACAAGATAAATCATCTGACTGTGATAGATTTACTCTGACACCATTTCTATTGGTCATAGTATCATCATTGTTACAGGGTAAATCATCTGACTGTTATAGATTAACTCTGACATCATGTCTATAGGTCACAGTATCATTATTGTTACAGGAGATATCATCTGACTGTAATAGATTGACTCTGACACTATGTCTATTGGCCACAGTACCACTGGTGGTACAGGATAAATCATCTGACTGTAATAGGTTTACTCTGATGCCATTTCTTTTGATCAAGGCATCATTATTGTAACAGGATAAATCATCGGACGGTGATAGATTGACTCTGACACCATGTCTATAGGTCACAGTATCATTACTGTTACGGGATAAATCATCTGACTGTGATAGATTGACTCTGACACCATGTCTATAGGTCACAGTATCATTATTATTACGGGATAAATCATCTGACTGTGATAGATTGACTCTCACACTATGTATATTGGCCAAAGTACCATTATTGGTACAATATAAATCTTCTGACTGTGATAGATTTACTCTGACACCATTTCTATTGGTCAAGGTATCATTATTGTTACAGGATAAATCATCTGACTGTGATAGATTGACTATGACACCATGTCTATAGGTCACAGTATCATTACTGTTACAGGATAAATCATCTGACTGTGATAGATTGACTCTGACACCATGTCTATAGGTCACAGTATCATTATTATTACGGGATAAATCATCTGACTGTGATAGATTGACTCTGACACCAAGTTTATAGGCGACAGTACCATTTTTGTTACAGGATAATTCATCTGACTGTGATAGATTGACTCTGACACTATGTCTATAGGTCACAGTATCCTTATTGTTACAGGATAAATCATCTGACTGTGATATATTGACTCTGGCACTATGTCTATAGGTCACAGTATCATTATTGTTACAGGATAAATCATATGACTGTGATAGATTTACTCTGACACAATTTCTATTGGTCAAGGTATCATTATTGTTACAGGATAAATCATCGGACTGTGATAGATTGATTCTGACACTATGTCTATAGGTCACAGTATCATTATTGTTACAGGATAAATCATATGACTGTGATAGATTGTCTCTGACATCATATCTATAGGTGACAGTATCATTATTGTTACATGATAAATCATATGACTGTGATAGATTGACTCTGACGCCATGTCTATAGGTCACAGTATCATTATTGTTACATGATATATCATCTGACTGTGATAGATTGACTCTGACACTATGTCTATTGGCCACAGTACCACTAGTGGTACAGGATAAATCATCTGACTGTGATATATTTATTCTGACGCCTTTTCTTTTGTTCAAGGTATCATTATTGTTACAGGATAAATCATCTGCCTGTGATAGATTGACTCTGACACCATGTCTATAGGTCACAGTATCATTATTGATACGGGATAAATCATCTGACTGTGATAGATTGACTCTGACACAATGTTTATAGGTCACAGTATCATTATTATTACGGGATAAATCATCTGACTGTGATAGATTGACTTTGACACCACGTCTATAGGCCACAGTACCATTTTTGTTACAGGATAAATCATCTGACAGTGAAAGATTGACTCTGACACTATGTCTATAAGTCACGGTATCCTTATTGTTACAGGATAAATCATCTGACTGTGATATATTGACTCTGACAGTATGTCTATAGGTCACAGTATTATTATTGTTACAGAATAAATCATCTGACTGTGATAGATTGACTCTCACACTATGTATATTGGCCAAAGTACCATTATTGGTACAAGATAAATCATCTGACGGTGATAGATTTACTCTGACACCATTTCTATTGGTCAAGGTATCATTATTGTTACAGGATAAATCATCGGACTGTGATAGATTGATTCTGACACTATGTCTATAGGTCACAGTATCATTATTGTTACAGGATAAATCATCTGACTGTGATAGATTGACTATGACACCATGTCTATAGGTCACAGTATCATTATTGTTACAGGATGAATCGTATGACTGTGATAGATTGTCTCTGACATCATGTCTATATGTGACAGTATCATTATTGTTACATGATAAATCATATGACTGTGAGAGATTGACTCTTACACCATGTCTATATGTCACAGTATCATTATTGTTACATGATATATCATCTGACTGTGATAGATTGACTCTGACACTATGTCTATTGGCCACATTACCACTAGTGGTACAGGATAAATCATCTGACTGTGATATATTTACTCTGACGCCTTTTCTTCTGTTCAAGGTATCATTATTGTTACAGGATAAATCATCTGACTGTGATAGATTGACTCTGACACCATGTCTATAGGTCCCAGTATCATTATTGATACGGGATAAATCATCTGACTGTGATAGATTGACTCTTACACCATGTCTATAGGTCACAGTTTCATTATTATAACGGGATAAATCATCTGACTGTGATAAATTGACTCTGACACTATGTCTATGGGCCACAGTACCATTATTGCTACAGGATAAATCACCTGACAGTGATAGATTGACTCTGACACCACGTCTATAGGCCACAGTGCCATTTTTGTTACAGGATAAATCATCTGACTGCGATAGATTGACTCTGACACTATGTCTATAGGTCAAAGTATCATTATTGTTACAGGATAAATCATCTGACTGTGATAGATTGATTCTGACAACTATGTCTATGGGTCACATTATCATCATTGTTACAGGATAAATCGTCTGACTGTGATAGATTTACTCTGACATCATGTCTATAGGTGACAGTATCATTACCGTTACAGGATAAATCATCTGACTGTGATTGATTGACTCTGACACTATGTCTATTGGCCACAGTACCACTAGTGGTACATGATAAATCATCTGACTGTGACAGATTTACTCTGACGCCATTTCTATTGGTCAAGGTATCATTACTGTTATAGGATAAATCATCTGACTGTGATAGATTGACTCTGACACCATGTATATAGGTCACAGTATCATTATTGTTACGGGATATATAATCTGACTGTGATGGATTGAGTCTGACACCATGTCTTTAGGTCACAGTATCATTATTATTACGGGAGAAATAATCTGACTGTGATAGATTGACTCTGACACCATTTTTATTGGTCAAGGTATCAGTATTGTTACAGGATAAATCATCGGACTGTGATAGATTGATTCTGACACTATGTCTATAGGTCACAGTATCATTAGTGTTATATGATAAATCATCTGACTGTGATAGATTGTCTCTGACATCATGTGTGTAGGTGACAGTATCATTATTGTTACAGGATAAATCATCTGACTGTGATAGATTAACTCTGACACCATGTTTATAGGTCACAGTATCATTATTGTTACAGGATATATCATCTGACTGTGATAGATTGACTCTGACACTATGTCTGTTGGCCACAGTACCACTAGTAGTACAGGATAAATCATCTGACTGTGATAGATTTACTCTGACGCCATTTCTATTGGTCAAGGTATCATTATTGTTACAGGATAAATCATCTGACTGTGATAGATTGACTCTGATACCATGCCTATAGGTAACAGTATCATTATTGTTACGGGATAAATAATCTCACTGTGATAGATTGCATCTGACACTATGTCTATAAGCCACAGTATCCTTATTGTTACAGGAAAAATCATCTGACTGTGATAGATTGACACTGACACCACGTCTATAGGCCACAGTACCATTTTTGTTACAGGATAAATCATCTGACTGTGATAGATTGACTCTGACACCATTTCTATTGGTCAAGGTATCATTATTGTTACAGGATAAATCATCGGACTGTGATAGATTGATTCTGACACTATGTCTATAGGTCACAGTATCATTAGTGTTATATGATAAATCATCTGACTGTGATAGATTGTCTCTGACATCATGTGTGTAGGTGACAGTATCATTATTGTTACAGGATAAATCATCTGACTGTGATAGATTAACTCTGACACTATGTCTTTAGGTCAAAGTATCATTATTATTATGGGGTAAATCATCTGTTTGTGATAGATTGACTCTGACACCACGTCTATAGGCCACAGTACCATTTTTGTTACAGGATAAATCATCTGACTGTGATAGATTGACTCTGACACTATGTCTATAGGTCACAGTATCCTTATTGTTACAGGATAAATCATCTGACTGTTATAGATTGACTCTGACACTATGTCTATAGGCCACAGTATCCTTATTGTTACAGGAAAAATCATCTGACTGTGATAGATTGATTCTGACACTATGTCTTTAGCTCAAAGTATCATTATTGTTACAGGATAAATCATCTGACTGTGATAGATTGACACTGACACCACGTCTATAGGCCACAGTACCATTTTTGTTACAGGATAAATCATCTGACTGTGATAGATTGACTCTGACACTATGTCTATAGGTCACAGTATCCTTATTGTTACAGGATAAATCATCTGACTGTTATAGATTGACTCTGACACTATGTCTTTAGGCCATAGTATCCTTATTATAACAGGAAAAATCATCTGACTGTGATAGATTGATTCTGACACTATGTCTTTAGGTCAAAGTATCATTATTGTTACAGGATAAATCATCTGACTGTGATAGATTGACTCTGACAGTATGTCTATAGGTCACAGTATCATTATTGTTACAGGATAAATCATCTGACAGTGATAGATTGACTCTGACACTATGTATATTGGCCAAAGTACCATTATTGGTACAAGATAAATCATCTGACTGTGATAGATTTACTCTGACACCATTTCTATTGGTCATAGTATCATTATTGTTACAGGGTAAATCATCTGACTGTGATAGATTGTCTCTGACATCATGTCTATAGGTGACAGTATCATTATTGTTACAGGATAAATCATCTGACTGTGATAGATTAACTCTGACATCATGTCTATAGGTCACAGTATCATTATTGTTACAGGAGATATCATCTGACTGTAATAGATTGACTCTGACACTATGTCTATTGGCCACAGTACCACTGGTGGTACAGGATAAATCATCTGACTGTAATAGGTTTACTCTGACGCCATTTCTTTTGATCAAGGCATCATTATTGTTACAGGATAAATCATCGGACCGTGATAGATTGACTCTGACACCATGTCTATAGGTCACAGTATCATTATTGTTACGGGATAAATCATCTGACTGTGATAGATTGACTCGGACACCATGTCTATAGGTCACAGTATCATTATTATTACGGGATAAATCATCTGACTGTGATAGATTGACTCTGACACCACGTCTATAGGCCACAGTACCATTTTTGTTACAGGATAAATCATCTGACAGTGATAGATTGACTCTGACACTATGTCTATAGGTCACGGTATCCCTATTGTTACAGGATAAATCATCTGACTGTGATATATTGACTCTGACAGTATGTATATAGGTCACAGTATCATTATTGTTACAGGATAAATCTTTTGACTGTGATAGATTGACTCTCACACTATGTTTATTGGCCAAAGTACCATTATTGGTACAATATAAATCATCTGACTGTGATAGATTTACTCTGACACAATTTCTATTGGTCAAGGTATCATTATTGTTACAGGATAAATCATCGGACTGTGATAGATTGATTCTGACACTATGTCTATAGGTCACAGTATCATTATTGTTACAGGATAAATCATCTGACTGTGATAGATTGACTCTGACACCATGTCTATAGGTCACAGTATCATTATTATTACGGGATAAATCATCTGACTGTGATAGATTGACTCTGACACCAAGTCTATAGGCCACAGTACCATTTTTGTTACAGGATAAATCATCTGACTGTGATAGATTGACTCTGACACCATTTCTATTGGTCAAGGTATCATTATCTGTTACAGGATAAATGATCGGACTGTGATAGATTGATTCTGACACTATGTCTATAGGTCACAGTATCATTATTGTTACAGGATAAATCATATAACTGTGATAGATTGTCTCTGACATCATGTCTATAGGTGACAGTATCATTATTGTTACATGATAAATCATATGACTGTGATTGATTGACTCTGACGCCATGTCTATAGGTCACAGTATCATTATTGTAACATGATATATCATCTGACTGTGATAGATTGACTCTGACACTATGTCTATTGGCCACAGTACCACTAGTGGTACAGGATAAATCATCTGACTGTGATATATTTACTCTGACGCCTTTTCTTCTGTTCAAGGTATCATTATTGTTACAGGATAAATCATCTGACTGTGATAGATTGACTCTGACACCATGTCTATAGGTCACAGTGTCATTATTGATACGGGATAAATCATCTGACTGTGATAGATTGACTCTGACACTATGTCTATAGGCCACAGTACCATTATTGCTACAGGATAAATCACCTGACTGTGATAGATTGACTCTGACACCACGTCTATAGGCCACAGTGCCATTTTTGTTACAGGATAAAGCATCTGATTGTGATTGATTGACTATGACACCATATCTATAGGCCACAGTACCATTTTTGTTACAGGATGAATCATCTGACTGCGATAGATTGACTCTGACACTATGTCTATAGGTCAAAGTATCATTATTGTTACAGGATAAATCATCTGACTGTGATAGATTGATTCTGACAACTATGTCTATGGGTCACATTATCATCATTGTTACAGGATAAATCGTCTGACTGTGATAGATTGACTCTGACATCATGTCTATAGGTGACAGTATCATTACCGTTACAGGATAAATCATCTGACTGTGATAAATTGACTCTGACACTATGTCTATTGGCCACAGTACCACTAGTGGTACAGGATAAATCATCTGACTGTGACAGATTTACTCTGACGCCATTTCTATTGGTCAAGGTATCATTACTGTTATAGGATAAATCATCTGACTGTGATAGATTGACTCTGACACCATGTCTATAGGTCACAGTATCATTATTGTTACAGGATAAATCATATGACTGTGATAGATTAACTCTGACATCATGTCTATAGGTCACATTATCAATATTGTTACAGGAGATATCATCTGACTGTAATAGATTGACTCTGACACTATGTCTATTGACCACAGTACCACTGGTGGTACAGGATAAATCATCTGACTGTAATAGGTTTACTCTGACGCCATTTCTTTTGGTCAAGGCATCATTATTGTTACAGGATAAATCATCGGACTGTGATAGATTGACTCTGACACCATGTCTATAGGTCACAGTATCATTATTTTTCCGGGATAAATCATCTGACTGTGATAGATTGATTCTTACACCATGTCTATAGGTCACAGTATCATTATTATTACGGGATAAATCATCTGACTGTGATAAATTGACTCTGACACTATGTCTATAGGCCACAGTACCATTATTGCTACAGAATAAATCACCTGACTGTGATAGATTGACTATGACACCATGTCTATAGGCCACAGTACCATTTTTAATAAAGGATAAATCATCTGACTGTGATAGATTGACTCTGACAATATGTCTATAGGTCAAAGTATCATTATTGTTACAGGATAAATCATCTGACTGTGATAGACTGATTCTTACACTATGTCTATAACTCACAGTATCATCATTGTTACAGGATAAATCATCTGACTGTGATAGATTGATTCTGACACTATGTCTATAGGTCACAGTATCATCATTGTTACAGGATAAATCATCTGACTATGATAAATTGACTCTGACACCATGTCTATAGGTGACAGTATCATTACCGTTACAGGATAAATCATCTGACTGTGATAAATTGACTCTGACACTATGTCTATTGGCCACAGTACCACTAGTGGTACAGGATAAATCATCTGACTGTGACAGATTTACTCTGACGCCATTTCTATTGGTCAAGGTATCATTACTGTTATAGGATAAATCATCTGACTGTGATAGATTGACTCTGACACCATGTCTATAGGTCACAGTATCATTATTGTTACAGGATAAATCATATGACTGTGATAGATTAACTCTGACATCATGTCTATAGGTCACATTATCAATATTGTTACAGGAGATATCATCTGACTGTAATAGATTGACTCTGACACTATGTCTATTGACCACAGTACCACTGGTGGTACAGGATAAATCATCTGACTGTAATAGGTTTACTCTGACGCCATTTCTTTTGGTCAAGGCATCATTATTGTTACAGGATAAATCATCGGACTGTGATAGATTGACTCTGACACCATGTCTATAGGTCACAGTATCATTATTTTTCCGGGATAAATCATCTGACTGTGATAGATTGATTCTTACACCATGTCTATAGGTCACAGTATCATTATTATTACGGGATAAATCATCTGACTGTGATAAATTGACTCTGACACTATGTCTATAGGCCACAGTACCATTATTGCTACAGAATAAATCACCTGACTGTGATAGATTGACTATGACACCATGTCTATAGGCCACAGTACCATTTTTAATAAAGGATAAATCATCTGACTGTGATAGATTGACTCTGACAATATGTCTATAGGTCAAAGTATCATTATTGTTACAGGATAAATCATCTGACTGTGATAGACTGATTCTTACACTATGTCTATAACTCACAGTATCATCATTGTTACAGGATAAATCATCTGACTGTGATAGATTGATTCTGACACTATGTCTATAGGTCACAGTATCATCATTGTTACAGGATAAATCATCTGACTATGATAAATTGACTCTGACACCATGTCTATAGGTCACAGTATCATTATTGTTACGGGATAAATAATCTGACTGTGATAGATTGACTCTGACACCATTTCTATTGGTCAAGGTATCATTATTGTTACAGGAAAAATCATCTGACTGTGATAGATTGACTCTGACACCATGTCTATAGGTCATAGTATCATTATTGTTACGGGATAAATAATCTGACTGTGATAGATTGACTCTGACACCATGTCTATAGGTCACAGTATCATTATTATTACGGGATAAATCAACTGACAGATATAGATTGACTTTGACACCACGTCTTTAGGCCACAGTAACATTATTGTTACAGGATAAATCATCGGACTGTGATAGATTGATTCTGACACTATGTCTACAGGTCACAGTATCATTATTCTTATAGGATAAACCATCTGACTGTGATAGATTGTCTCTGACATCATGTCTATAGGTGACAGTATCATTATTGTTACGGGATAAATCATCTGACTGTGATATATTGACTCTTACACCATATCTATAGGTGACAGTATCATTATTATTACGGGATAAATCATCTCACTGTGATAAATTGACTCTGACACTATGTCTATAGGCCACAGTGCCATTATTGCTACAGAATAAATCACTTGACTGTGATAGATTGACTCTGACACCACGTCTATAGGCCACAGTGCCATTTTTGTTACAGGATAAATCATCTGACTGTGATAGATTAACTCTGACATCATGTCTATAGGTCACAGTATCATTATTGTTACAGGAGATATCATCTGACTGTAATAGATTGACTCTGACACTATGTCTATTGACCACAGTACCACTAGTGGTACAGGATAAATCATCTGACTGTGATAGATTTACTCTGACGCCATTTCTTTTGGTCAAGGTATCATTATTGTTACAGGAAAAATCATCTGACTGTGGTAGATTGACTCTGACACTATGTCTATAGGTCACAGTATCATTATTGTTACGGGATAAATCATCTGACTGTGATAGATTGACTCTTACACCATGTCTATAGGTCACAGTATCATTATTATTACGGGATAAATCATCTGACTGTGATAAATTGACTCTGACACCATGTCTATAGGCCACAGTACCATTATTGCTACAGAATAAATCACCTGACTGATAGAATGACTCTGACACCACGTCTATAGGCCACAGTGCCATTTTTGTTACAGGATAAATCATCTGACTGTGATCGATTGACTATGACACCATGTCTATAGGCCACAGTACCATTTTTTATAAAGGATAAATCATCTGACTGTGATAGATTGACTCTGACAATATGTCTATAGGTCAAAGTATCATTATTGTTACAGGATAAATCATCTGACTGTGATAGATTGATTCTTACACTATGTCTATAGGTCACAGCATCGTCATTGTTACAGGATAAATCATCTGACTGTGATAGATTGATTCTGACACTATGTCTATAGGTCACAGTATCATCATTGTTACAGGAGAAATCATCTGACTGTGATAAATTGACTCTGACACCATGTCTATAGGTCAGTGTATCATTATTGTTACGGGATAAATAATCTGACTGTGATAGATTGACTCTGACACCATGTCTTTAGGTCACAGTATCATTATTATTACGGGATAAATCATCTGACTGTGATAGATTGACTGTGACACCATTTCTATTGGTCAAGGTGACATTTTTGTTACAGGTCACTTGTTTTTTATAAATCTTTTAAGTTATAATCTATCGTAGAAGCTAAACAGGGAAGTTGTAACTCATGTAGTAATTTGACTTCAGATATAGTTAATTTACAGAGGAATAATAGACTTTGTCTCCAGTCCTAAGTTTTAGACAAATTTGTACATTTACTCTTTCATTTGTCTTTCATTGTCTTTCTGAAAGAAGCATATACAAAATTTTATATCATCGGTATAAGGACATCATTCGTAAATATAGTTCAACATGCAGACTTCTTATACGTTCAGGTATTGCACATCCAATATTTTATGGAAAATTTATAAAGCACAAAAATGTCAGTATTCACATCAGAAGCTAACAAAACCTTTAAATAGACTTATTAAGAAGGGATATAGTTATGATACTGTTTTAGTTTCTTGTGTAGTATTTCTAGTAGTTTAGTGTGGCGTTCATTATCCCTGAACTAGTACAAATGTATATATATTTGTTAAGGGGCCAGCTGAAGGACGCCTCCGGGTGCGGGAATTTCTCACTGCATTGAAGACCTGTTGGTGACCTTCTGCTGGTGTCTGCTCTATGGTCGGGTTATTGTCTCTTTGACACATTCCCCATTTCCATTCTCAATTTTATATAGGCTAATATAAAAAAGAAGATGTTGTATGATTGCCAATGAGACAACTCTTCAAAAGAGACCAAAATGACAAAGAAATTAACCACTATAGATCACCGTACGGCCTTCAGCAATGAGCAAAGCCCATACCGCATATTCAGCTATAAAAGGCCCCGAAATGACAATGTAAAACAATTCATACGAGGAAACTAACGGCCTTATTTATAGAAAAAAATATGCAACATATAAACAAACGACAACCAATGAAATACAGGCTCCTGACTTGGGACAGGTTCATACATGCGTAATGTGGCGGCGTTAAACATGTTAGCGGGATCCCAACCCTCCCCTAACCTTGGACAGTGGTATAATAGTACAAGATGGTCTATTGTTGTGGTCTTGGATTACAATTTTGTTTTTAAAAAAAGAAGCTTAAAACATCCCTCTCCCTCTGAACTTATCGAACATAAGAAGAAACCAGTGTAAGCGCGGCCTGAAAATTACTAGACATGTTTATGGTGATACACAGCACATCCATTCATCACGCAGTTTGGTTCATGTGTCCCATTTTTTTTTAGCAATGAAGCATGGTGTTGGTCATTTTTATTAGTTTGTCAGCTCCTCTTCAATAACGAGTTTTAATTTCAAATTGGTATCATCTGTCTCTGTGTTGAACAGGTACTCCGAGAAAGAAGAAGACTACCTAGAACACCGATAGTTGAAACATTTCTTCAGTGGTGCGTGTTTATAGTTGTTGTTATATATGATACACTTTAAAAAAAGTCGAGCTTAGAAATGAACACTTGTATTATATGTTTAGTTCTAAACGTGTTCAGGATTGTGTTTAATTCTAAACACATTTCTCAGTAAGCACATATCTAAACATGACTTGAATTTAAACACGATTATAAACACAAACCTAAACATGTAAAAAAAAGTGCACAAAAGATGTGCTTAGAAATGTATTTAGGATCTAAACATCATTGTTACAGTGTAGATAGGTTTCCTTGTATGATCAAACATATTGAGGCTTTTTGTCGAGCCTGCAACATTTATGTCGCGATTTCAAGCGAGACATAGAGATCCTATATTCCGTCATCGGCATCGGCAGTGTCAATATTTAGGTTCATAGATATAGAAAGATGTGGTATGAGTGCCAATGAAACGACTCTCCATCCATGTAACAATTTAAGCCATTATAGGCCAAGATGCGGCCTTCAACACGGAGCCTTGCTCACACCGAACAGCAAGGTATAAAGGTTAGTCTGGTTAAAAAAATAGACATCAATAACTTTGTCAAACCTTTAAGGAGTTTTAGAAAAATTTAGACATGCAAAAATCCATGCAGTTCAAAACCTTCAGAGTATTTATTATCATTTTCCCGTATTATACTGATAAATGAACTGAAGAAGTACACATTTGTATTAAAGGGCCAGCTGAGACCCGTCTCCAGGTGCGGAATTTTCTCACTGCGTTGATGAGCCTTTGGAGGCCTTGAGCTGTAATCTGCTTTTCGGTCGGGTTATTGTCCATTTTACATATTCCCTATTTCCATTCTCAATTTTAAGCTTTTCAAAGTAAATATTCTGATTCAGTCTGATGTTACAGTTTTGAAGTCATCAATAACTTTGTCAAACCTTTCATGGAATTTAAGGCAATTTGAACAGAAGCTTATTTATTACCAACATGTATAGGATTTATTAGCGTAGACATCATCTGGAACTTCATCTGTAAGGACTAGTTAATTTTGCTATATGGTTTATCATAAGTTTCAAAATCTGCAGCATCTAGTTTTGTCTCTTAAAAAATAAAAAGAACAAAACTTTAACAAATTCAATCAAAGTACTGAAGTACTGTCTACTCGTATGACATCAATATCTGTTGGGTGAGGACAGCCGGATCATCATTTCAGTGCTGTTATACTGACTGTATTTAGCCATTATTATAATCTGGATTGCTATTTGTTATCATATCAATATAAGAATACCAGTGGTGTAGCAGATCATCATTTCGACCTTATATGCAAAGGTTTATTCATTGAATGCCCACAGTTTATTCTTATCATTATAGTTTATTGTATGAGTAAAGCAGGCACCTTCCTGTATTAATTCGTATTTTTAATGAGCTGGAGTTGTGCAGGCAACAAAATTTCTATATTTTTCAGCTTAATGTTTTAGTCTTCTTCCTATTTTAGTACTCAATATACTATGCAAGTTATTTGGAAACATGCTTTGTCCAGTATAAATTTGTTTTAGTAAGATTCAGCATATCAAAGAACCCAAATAATCCAATTTTTGATAAAAAAAAAAAAAAAAAAAAAAAAAAAAAAAAAAAAAAAATCACCCTTAAGGCCTCAATGCAATACAGATACACTATAACTATTTCGTAGACTTAAGTTAAGATTTTGAAGTTTAAATAATGCCTATCTATAGCATTTTTAAAACCCTTTGACGTTATATTCATTGAAAAATCAAGTCGGATATGCTAGTAATTATTCTGCAAAGATTAGGTGACCTTACTTGATCTTAGCGATGTCAGGAGTTCCGGTTACCCGGTCACTGTACATACAATTTTATGGCCCGTATAGCTTGTTGTTCGGTGTGAGCCAAGGCTCCGTGTTGAAGGCCGTACATTGACCTATAATGGTTTACTTTTATAAATTGTTATTTGGATGGAAAGTTGTCTCATTGGCACTCACACCACATCTTCCTATATCTATAAATTTCGTATGGTGTACCGTATAAAATCAGATCACAAAAACAATAACCCAAAGGGTAACGGAGACTAGTTTAAGAGCTTTTCTTTCTGTCAAAAAAATGTGCAGAGGAGGGATTAGTTCAAACTTGTTGGACAAAGTAAAAGAAAAGCGAAAAAAAAAGTAAAAAGGCAACTACCCATAAGAGTGAAAATCTTCCCCCAGCACCGCCCAGGCATGTCATTGGGGAATATTATAGCTCAAACTAATGCTAAGGGTATCTACTACATGCCTGAATCTTTATTTTTACTAAAAAATGTGATCGTAGGCCAAAAAGAATATTTAATCGACCCCTACCCCCCAATTTCGATAGTCAGAGAGACGCCAATATTGACCACGCCAACCCCGGATCTTTTCACCCTAGGGACCAAACTGAGCATATTATTGGTCTTTACAAGGTGTCATTTTCATCTTAAAGGCCTTTGATACGGTGCTTTTTGTCCGCAATTCGCTTTTTGTCCGCTTTTGCTTTTTGTCCGATAATTTTGCTTTTTGTCCGAAACTTTTGCTTTTTGTCCGTTGTTTTTTGTCCGTTTTGCCTTTTGTCCGATTATTTTGCTTTTTGTCCGAAACTTTTGCTTTTTGTCCGTTGCTTTTTGTCCGTTTTGCCTTTTGTCCGATTATTTTGCTTTTTGTCCGAAACTTTTGCTTTTTGTCCGTTGCTTTTTGTCCGTTTTGCTTTTTGTCCGATAATTTTGCTTTATGTCCGATATAAAATATGTATATTTTTGGCAGGTTTCATTTTGAACTTCAAAATACCATGTCCTTTTAGGAGTTAAATACAGACCATACTCACATTATAAATGATTTGTACATGAAATTTCATGTCTTTTACAATATATCGCATTACCTCTTAAATGGCTCGATCCACTAATATCCTAGACCCGTAGGTGTTGGTCAACAGAGGGCAAGGGGAATACTCTTGTATATCCCTAAGTCTAAAAAACAACTATTGAAAGCTGGCTAAACTAAGACATACTCCAGGTAGGCCATTATACCAGAAGAAGAGGTAGTCAAACCCTTATAAATGGCTTATAGCACTTATGTCCTGGATCTACACGAGTTTATCAGCAACGAATTAAAAGGGGCATGAGTTTCGCCGGTATATCACGAAGTAAAAATAAACCTCATTATTGTCAGCTCTTCAAACTAAGAGATTCTCCACGTTGGCCATTATACCAGAGGTATAGGTAGGCAGTGCCTCTTAAATGGTCCATGGGCCATATGGCACTTATGTCCTCGACCCGTACGAGTTGGTCAGAAGAGGGTAAGGGGAATACTCTAGTATATCACACAGTCCACCAAAAATAGTGACGGCTGCCCAAACTAAGACATTTTTAGGTGCGCCCTTTTACTAGATGTTGGAGTAGTCATTCTCTTAAAAATGGCTCACAGCACTTATGCTATAGACCCGAACGAGTTTGTCAACAATGAGTTAAAAGGGGGATGAATTAGCCCGGTATATAACGAAGTTGAAATAAACTGTTGCCCGCTGGCTAAACTAAGAAATTATCCACGCGGGCCATAATATGAGAGGTAGAGGAAGGGATTGCCTCTATAAAATGACCATGAGCACGTATGACCTAGACCCGTACGAGTTAGTCAGCAAAGTGTAAGGTTGGTACCCTAGTATATAATAAAGTCGAACTAAACTATTGCTGGATGGCTAAGAGATTCTCTCATCAAAGGGTTTAAAAGGGAGTTGGAACCTCTGTTTACAAAGAAGTCGAAATAAATTATTGCCGGCTTGCTTAAGTACGAGATTCTCCAAGTTGGCCATTAATCCTAGGTTAAATGTGTGCATTGCCTTTTAAATGGCTGATAAAACTGACGCCCTAGACCTGTACGAGTTTGTCAGCAAAAGGTTAAAGGGGGGATGCGATGCCTCTTTTTACAACGAAAATATAAATTAAGCCGACTGGCCTAACTAAGAGATTCTATACGCGGGGTATTATATCAGAGGATGAGGTAGGCATTACCTCTAACATAGCCATAACACGTATGTCCTAGACCCGTGTAAGTTAATCAACAAAGGGTAAGGGGGGTACCTAAGTATATCACAAAGTCGAAATAAACTATTGCTGGCTGGCTAAACGAAGAGATTCTCCACATGGGCCATGATACCAGAGGTAGAAGTGGCCATAGCCTCAAAAATGGCCACTTATGCCGTAGACCCGTTTGCTTCAGCAAAGTGTTAAAAGGGGGAGGTGGTATCTATGTTTACAACGAAGTCGAAATGAATTATTGCCGGCTGGCCAAACAAAGAAATTCTCCACATAGGCCATTATAACAAAGGTAGTAGTGGACATTGCATCTAAAATGGCCCATACTTCTTATTCCATTGATCTGTACGAGTTTGTCAGCAAAGGGTAAGGAGGGTACCCTGGTATATCACAAAGTCGAAATAAACTATTGCCGGATGGCCAAAAATAAAAGATGATCCACGTTTATCATGATACCAGAGGTAGAGGTGGGCCTTGCCTTTAAAATGGTTTATAGCACTTATGCCAGCAAAAGGAAAGGAGGGTATTCTAGTATATCGCAAAGTCGTTATGAAATATTGCCGGCTGTTCAAACTACGAGATTCACCACATGGGCCATTCTACCAGAGGTATAGGTGGTCATTGCCTTTAAAATAGCCTATAGCACTTATATGGCATATACCCGTACGAGTTTGTCAGTAAAGAGCTAAAATGAGGAGGTGGTACCTCTGTTCACATTAAAGTCAAAATAACTGTAGCCGGTAGGCCAAACTCCGGGATTCTCTACGTGGATCATTATACCAGAGGTAGAGGTTTATTTCGACTTCGTTGTAAACAAAGGTAACACCTTTTATTTTTAACCCCTTGCAGGCAAAATCGTACAGGTCTTTGGAATTAGTGTTACATGCCATTTTAAAGGCAATTACCATATCTATCTCTGGTAAAATGGCCTACGTGGAGAACCTCTTAGTTTGACCAGCCGGCAATACTTTATTTCGATTTGTTGTAAACAGAGGTACCATCTCCCCTTTTGATTCATTATTGTCAAACTCGTACGGGTCTAGGGCATAAGTGCTATAAGAAATTTGTATGGCAATGCTCTCCTCTATCTCTGGTAAAATGGCCTACGTGGAGAATCTTTTAGTTTGGCCAGCCGGCAATTATTAAAGTGTATTTCGACTTCGTTGCAAACAGAGGTACCACCTTACCCTTTTAATTCATTGTTGTCAAACTCGTACGGGTCTTGGGCCTAAGTGATCTGTGCCTTTTTTAAGGCAATGCCTACTTCTACCTCTGGCATCATACCCCACGTGGAGAATCTCTTGGCCAGCCGGCAATTGTTTATTTCGACTTTTTTATATACCAAGGTACTTCCCTAACCCTTTGCTGACTTACTCGCTGGCGTATCCCTTATTGTAAGTAAGTAAGTTCAATAAATATAAGACTATATGCCAGGTCTTTCTGACAACCAATTACAAACAAATTGGGGTTTATCTAATGAGGCTTTTCCCAGGATGCAATTGCTCGTAGACTGTATACAGTTGACCAAATAATCCACAAATTCCGCAAAAGGATCTTTTAATTATAGGTCATGTCCATTTAGACATTAAGCAACAAAAGCCCAGCATGACCGATGCATTTGTCTTTAACATCTCCGATATTGATTCCGCGTGGCCTTCCAATTGACATGAGTGTCCATTGGTGTTCATTGTTAAACCTTTGGAGCTATATCAGTTTGTGTGGAAATTAAGAGCACGATGACCTTCCCTTGGTGATAACAACATGACCAACAACCATATCGTGTGTTACCAAAAGCCGTCAGCGATAGTCACACCGACAATTTGCTACCTTCGTGGACAAAAGCCTGGCTTTTCGCTGGATCCTAATTAGCATCTAGTGTTGTCATTACCATTTGCTGTAGAGATTTAGTTGCACAACATAACAGAAACATTCTTTGTAAATACTCTATGTTGATATTTTGACATTTGGATGGTTCATATACCAATTGTAGCCGAAAAATGATAATATAACATTTCTGTTTAATATTGATCTATTGTTGGAATTGTAAATTTTCATATTCAATTTTTGTTTGTTTAAAGATGACCATTTTAAATAAAGATTTTAATTTTTTAAAAAGCAAGTGTTAGACTTGTGCTTTTATTGCCACTCAGTTCATATAACCTGTCATTTTAGTCGAGCCTGTAACTTTTGTTGCAGAAAGCTCGACATATGAATAGTGATCCGGCGGCAGCGGCGGCGGCGGCGGCGTAAGTTAACTTCTGAAAAGCTTAATATTTTAGAAGGTGGAAGAATTGGATGCTTCATACTCTGTATATAGATGCCTCATGTTACGAAGTTTCTGTCAGTCACATGTCCAATGTCCTTGACCTCATTTTCATGGTTCAGTGATCACTTGAAAAAAAAGTTCAGAATTTTTGTAATGTTGAATTCTCTCTTATTATAAGTAATAGGATAACTATATTTGGTATGTGCGTACCTTGCAAGGTACTCATGCCCGTCAGACAGTTTTCACTTGACCTCGACTTCATTTCGTGGATCAGTGAACAAAGGTTAGAATAAGTTTTGGTGGTCAAGTCCACATCTCAGATACTATAAGCAACAGGGCTAGTATATTCGGTGTATGGAAGGCCTGTAAGGTGTACATGTCCAACTAGCAGGTGTCATCTGACCTTGACCTCATTTTCACGGTTCAGTGGTTATAGTTAAATTTTTCTGTCTTGGTCTGTTTTTCTCATACTTTATGCAATGAGTCTACAATATTTGATGTATGGAATGATTGTAAGGTGTACATGTCTAGCGGGAAGATATCATCTGACCTTGACCTCATTTTCATGGTTCAGTGGTCAAAGTTAAGTTTTTGAGTTTTGGTCTTTTTATCTAATATTATATGCCAAAGGTCACTATATTTGGTGCATGAAAAATCTTATGATCTATATATAAGTCTCCCAGGTTTTATTTGACCATGACCTCAATTTCACGGTTCATTGCACAGTGTTAAGTTTTTGTGTTTTGGTCTGTTTTTCTTAAACTATAAGTAATAGGTCAAGTATATTTGTTGTATCGAAGAATTGTTAGCTGTTCATGTCTGCCTGGTGTGGTTCGTCTGACCTTTACCTCATTTTCATAATTCATTTGGTCTTTGTATAGCTATCTTGGTTAATGTTAAGTTTATGTGGCAGTTGTAATAAATCTTTATACTTAGGGCTATCAACATAATATTAATGATGAGTAAAGTAGGCGAGACATTTCAGTGTGTGCACTCTTGTTTAAATGTGCTTATTTATCCGAGTCCTGGACTGCATGCCAGTGGCTTTCATTCGTTTACTTTTGTGTAAATTTTATACAGATCAGTATTTTTTCAAATGTTTTACCAATATTTTAACTGCATGTAACATCTTGAACACTCAGAACAGCAAAACAAAATTTAGATTTCAGAAATAAATAGCCTTTAGTCATCGACGAATAGCCGATGATTTCAAGAGTTGTTTCCGTTAAAGGATGATTCCTTTTTTTGTGCAATACTTGCTCTTTCGGAGGCTCGAGGGTAATTTCAGCAAAAATTTTATCATTTTTGTTTTCATTACAAATTTTATTTATTACACTATTAGTTATAACTTTATGAATTGGCTCAAAAATCAACCCAAAAAATCGAATGATTTTGGCCTCAGATTTATTTTTCAAATGTTTATATCACTGTAAAAGCTCTAAATTGTCTCCCTTTAGTGCAATAATGACATTTTGTTTTGGCATTAGAATTAAAATGTCTTTTTCAACTCATCGGTGACCTATAGATATTTCTGTAATTTAGTTCTTTTTTTATTTCGATATATATATCTCTCTATTTCTCCTATTAGTTCAACTTTAAAAAAAGTACCTTAACAAAAATGGTTGCTTCTTTCGAGGGCAGATTGTGAGCTTAAGTGAACGATAACCCCATGTTTTTATTTGATTTTTCTATTTAGTATATGATAAAAGTTCATCTATAGAAAAACAAGCAAAATCCTACATGTATATTTAAAAAATAATGGATTAATACCCTCCAGTCCCCTTAACGACAAAAAAAATAAATAGAACATTACGTTTAAGTATCACCTACAGTATTTTACAACCTCCATTGGTGATACATTATATGTATTTCTGCTGTTGTTTTATATAAGTTATTGTCCTGAATAAACATCTTTATGCGTTTTTGCGTTTCAGTTTTTATTGTGAAATTTCTTCAATCAGCCAAGACAAACTTTAAATTTCGCCTTAACGATGTTTTCGCGAGAAATCCATGTATTATTATCGAATTACTACATTTAATCATTGTCTAGTGCCCTAAAATGAGATTTTCCGAGACGCTGGGTTTGAAATGGGATACCCTATTTAATTTAAACAATATTTGCAATCTTTTCAAAAAGATGCAGATGGGAATTTTCGTTCCTTATGAAAGTGTTCGCAAGGAGTTAAATTATAAACTCCTTATAGGATTATCAAAAAGCAACTATTAAGGACCCCCTTGGAATAAAGATCTTCCAAGACAACGTGTTCGAGAGTTTGAGTTTAATACATGACTTTTTAAAACTTAATGGACGGAGCAGGATTATCTTACTCTTCCAGTTAACCATACATCATCACAGTTGCATTGGTTCTTGTTGCTCAGATTTTAAATTTCAATGATTTCGTCCGAGACCACAATTGTCGTCCCTTGATTTTCGTTATTAGTCCCTAGTGATAACAGTGGGTTACTTGCCAATAATTTTTCTACCCCTTTCAAATTTATTTCTCCTTGTTTAATGCCTCACATTGTAAGTAGGGGGGGGGGGGTGAAATTACACTGTAAAAAAATTTAGGTCCAGAATTTTACAGGAAAGTAGTGATTTGGTCCAGCTGAAAAAGGTTAAAAATTAGCACTTCGGAAGCTGTCAAAAGATTTCAAGACACCCTAAACACAAAATTGTCCATATTTTGAGTTAGACGCGATGAAGTTTTCTATAATTTTGATATAATTTGTCCCAAAATTAGTACAACACACTGTAAAAGTTTCATTGAGAAAGCGCAGGTGGGATTTTTTTAATTTTCATTTATGTTCTAAAAGAAATGCACTACGAATTAATTTTGTTCTCGGACCATTTGTTTTGTGGACTGTTGTGTATCTTGTTGTTTTTCATTCCGCTGCGGCTTTGTTGGTTTGTTTCAACCCTTTTTAGTGTGATTATCCTTTGGTACACTTTGCCTCTCTCTTATATATGATATCGCAATAATTATATATATGTAAGCGTTCATATACATTTATATGGATACAATATTGAATTAAAATAGATATAATAATTAGATGAGTGAAAAAAAGAAAATGAAGTAATAATTGTTCGTGTGAGGAGTTGGCATTCTTATAAAAAAGAAGATGTGGTATTATTGCAAATGAGACAACTATCCACAAAAGACCAAAATGACACAGACATTGACAGCATTAGGTCACCGTACGGCCTTCAACAATGAGGAAAGCCCATACCGCATAGTCAGCTATAAAAGGCTCCGATAAGACAATGTAAAACAATTCAAACGAGAAAATTAACGGCCTTATTTATGTCAAAAAAATAAATGAAAAAACAAATATGTAACACATAAACAAACGACAACCACTGAATATACAGGCTCCTGACTTGGTACAGGCACATACATAAATAATGTGGCGAGGTTAAAGTCTTTTACACTAGAAATATTTTAGATCTTGTTATATAGACTAATTCTTATTCATTCTGGTCGTAAGTTAGTCTGTCATCCTCAAACGTGTGAGCAATGGTGTACGTACACCAATTTGTAGAATACATGGGATATTCAAAGACTTAAACGAACGTTAAGTCTCAGAGGCATGACTTTTTATTAGTTGTTAGTGGCTTTGAAATAGCTGTCAGATAACTGCGAGTACTCTCAGATCTGTTCATTGTGACTTTTTGTGTCGGGATGTATAAGTACCCGGCCACGTCCACTTGTATTTGTGTCTATCTGATGAGTTAAGCCTTTTTCAACTGATTTTTATAGTTCGTTCTTATGTTGTACTGTTATACCACTGTCCCAGGTTAGGGGGAGGGTTGGGATCCCACTAATATGTTTAACTCCGGCACATTATTTAAACTGTGCCTGTCCCAAGTTAGGAGCCTGTAATTCAGTGGTTGTCGTTTGTTTATGTGTTACATAAGGCCGTTAGTTTTCTCGTTTGAATTGTTTTACATTGTCTTATCGGGGCCTTTATAGCTGACTATGCGGTATGGGCTTTGCTCATTGTTGAAGGTCGTACGGTGACCTATAGTTGTTAATGTTTGTGTCATTTTGGTCTTTTGTGGATAGTTGTCTCATTGGCAATCATACCACATCTTCTTTTTTATATGCTCGAAACTTTAGAATAGTTTAGAAATTTATCAAATCAAATAATCCTTGAGTGATGGTTTCGTTATTGAAATTCTAAATTGATGTTTAACCGCGCTAAATATTATATATGATAATCATACGAATAAGTCAGGAACGGAGTTTCAATCTGTAATTCAATAGTTGTTGTTTGTTTCTGTATTTGTTTGTCGTATAGTGTTTTGTAAATCAATGGTTTTCTCGTTTGAATAGTTTTATCATTATGTTAAATGGTGTCGGCGTTTGCTACATGTGGAAGTGCACACATTTACGACATGTTATTGCTTAAACGCACAGTTTCTTCTTCCCGCTAATAATATATAGTCACCATTTGCACTTATATGCGAATGGCCGATTGACAGTCGCTCCTAAATATTTTGCAACATTTCAGTTAAAAAAAAACTTTTTTAAGTCTGGTAATATTTTCGTCATATTTCCAACAACTTTATTTTTCTTAAACATTACAAATATTACAAATATAACAAACAAACAAACTTCATTTTTGGAACACTATCACAAAGTTTACGTAATACATGTGTAGCTACTTATTTAGATAAACTGTATTAATCCATACATTTCGGAATTATTTATCAACTATATCCAAATGACGAGGAAGTTCGAGGTTATTCAAGTAATAAGATTAAGGAAACTTTGGTTAACACAACAGCATTTTCAACAAAGTAGTTTTTTTTTTGTTTGACAAACTCGAAAAGAGGGGGAAAAGTAATAAAATGGTTACTTAAGCATTTACTTAATTTCTATCACGAAATAAATGCGTTTAATATTTTAGATACAGATACAATATAGTGCATTCGTAAATGTAAAACACTTTTTAATAGAAAATTTAAAAGAGATACATCAACAGTGTTTATTTTAGAATTGCTCAAGTCTGTAGGGCTTATTCCCGATTGTCCCACATTTTTTTAAATTAAGAGCTCATATTGTCCCACATGAAAAGTTCTGACTGGTCCACATTATTTTATGAGGCGAAATGTTCTTATCCCTTGTTAGATTGTCTCTATGGTTTTGTTTCAGATATATAAGCCAAAATCTACATTTTATGCGATGCTCTTCTTTTAGACATTGCGGCCATCTTAATTATTGGGCGGGGTCATCGGATACTTTTTTGAAACTAAATACCCTAAGGATGATTTTGGCCATGTTTGCTTTAATTTTGCCAGTAGTTTCAGAAGAGAAGATTTTTGTATAAATTAATGACGACGACGAATAATGAGAAAATGAGAAAAGCTCACTTAGTCCTATGGTCCAGGTGAGCTAAAAAGCAAAACGGACAAAAAGCAACGGACAAAAAGCAAAAGTGTCGGACAAAAAGCAAAATTATCGGACAAAAAGCAAAACGGACAAAAAGCAACGGACAAAAAGCAAAAGTATCGGACAAAAAGCAAAATTATCGGACAAAAAGCAAAACGGACAAAAAGCAACGGACAAAAAGCAAAAGTATCGGACAAAAAGCAAAATAATCGGACAAAAAGCAAAAGCGGACAAAAAGCAAATCGCGGACAAAAAGCACCGTATCAGCCTTGACCAACTTTAAGAAGAAGAAAAACACCCTAAAGATATGTTCGAACTTTCATCTGCAGGAACCTAGCGAAATGTTGACTCAATTCATCAAGATATTTCAAAACTTTTTTCACTGGATGGCGTGATCGGACGGACGGTACGACAGACAGAAGTAAAATAGTCCCCCCCACCCCCCCTTTTTCGAAGCGGAGGTAAAATGATTGGGTCAACATTAAGACATTACAATACTATTAATATGCTATTGTATCTTTACTTCACCATAAACCTCAGTCACAATCGGATCCAAAACAAAATAGGAAAAAAAAAAAAACCTGACACACTGATATCAAACATTAGTCAGTATCAAGACCTGTACTGCATAATTCAAAATTGAACTAACAATAACATCATCACTTTCCCCCATAATAGTAAAGTTTTTTGTGTTGACATCGAAGAATAATCATGTTTATTTAACTTTTTAAAGTTCTGACAAGTGCTAGAAATCTGCTGAAAGAGTTCATCCCTCAAATTATAGTTTTATGACGTGAGCATTCGATTGAAAAATGACGCTAATCCATAACTTTATCAGCTGTACAATACGATTTTTTGAGTATCTGGCATTTTCAATTCCTAATCTAATGGGTGAGCACCGATTCTTAATTAACATATGAACTACCTTTCTTAAAATCAATGATATCTATATATTTTTCTTCTTGAAACAATCTTTGAATGAAAAATAAGTATAAAGTTTTCCACAAAACACATAATGTACTAAGTTTTTACAATTAGATATTGACAAAGACACAAGTGGGACAAGAATGTCACACATTGTCTTAGATTTTTTACTAGTTATTGGCTTTTTGACTGTATATTTCTATGTCATATACAGTCACTGACACGATATCACTTTTATACTGCGCTCGTTCTATTTAAGCAGTCAACATGCGTTGACTGTATATTTCTATGTCATATACAGTCAATGACACGATATCACTTTTCCTTATGAATACTATAAACAGTTGCCGAAATGTTCATATTTGTTTTTCATAACAAGTTTTGTTGTAAATCACCAGTCATGCAACCCCCCCCCCCCCCCCCATATTCATAATTGGAATTGCTCATCTTTTCTGGGCACATATTTCGTCCTATTTGTCATCTTATTTTTTAGGATCTGAGTATGTATTTGTCTCTGTTTTTCTCATTTTGACTGACGCCACATAAGTCCCTTATTTCTGCGACAAAATCAATTTAAATAAAACTCAGATGAGTGACACAAGGGGTAGAAAGTGTTGCGACCAAAGAGGGCGGTTAGTGAAATCCAACTCCGATATATATTAATTTATGTACTAGTTAATTGTGGTGAAACCTCACTCCCCTGATACGCGATTTTCACTTTCACCATTCATCAGTAATAGTTCTTGTGATATTGCCAGGACACAAATAAATATTAATATATCCGGTTTGCTGTCGTTGTGACAGCCTCTTGTTGTTTGTTTTAAACAATTTGACAGATTCTAATAAAAAAAGTCAACGAAATCAGTGTTATACGTTGACCAACGATAAGGTACATGACAGATAGAAGTAAGACATCTGTTAGTTTTGCAATAATCATGATTGATTGTTACATTTATATACAAAAACGAAATAGCCGTAAGTATATTGTCTTATATAAATAAAATTAATTTATAAATGAAATCGAAAGCACAAACACATTTCAGTAAACTATGGCGAGTTCCTGTGATCATGGTGATGGGACTGTGATGTGCCCAACATATCCTTTAAATTTTTTTCACTATGTCTTACGGTATTTTGTACAGACGGTTCTCCAATTAGACAATACTATATAAAACATAATTAAGAATTTTAAGATACTTATGTAAATCACAATGACGTTGGTTAGGGACTTATCATTTTTTATCTGGGAAAGGGGGGGGGGGGCTGGTAAAAAAAAGGGGGTCAAGTTTTTTTTCTGTATGTGGAAAAGGGGGGTTCAAAATTTTATATAAATTCAAAGTGGGGGGATCAAATTTTTATACACATGAAAATAAGTATTTTACATACTTCAGTGTAGAACATTTCAACAGTCAAATCAAAATATATTTTAAACACCATTTATATATAATTATTAAAGTAAGACATCACAAGACTTTGGTGATGTCAATAATTCAGTCGTTATATATGTGTTTCACTCACTTTGATCACTAAATTAAAAAGCCTTACAACCAAACTTTATTTTAATTAGCTTATTAGTTTGAGAGAAATTAAGTATAATTCAAAACGAAACCAAAAAGGGGGGGCACCTAAATCCGTCTCTGACAAGATCCCTTTGGGTCCATTTATACCTTTAACTCCCTCAAAGTTTGTACTTTTTAGGCTAATATATAAAAAAAAATTAAAGGTAACTATCACATATTTGTGAATGAAATGTGACAATAAATGAAAGTTAAGCGACTCAAATGATGTTTCAATAAGGCCTTATGTAAAGCTTAAATTTAAGCAGCGTTCATATAATAGATTCATCTTAATAAATAATGTGTTGTTCATGTTGTTACTGTTTCAAAAAGTTATATTTGAGTTACTTTAATAGGATAAAGTTTTCTTTTATAGTACAATATAGGAAATTAGAAAAAAAAGTCAGAAAAAAATACTAAAAGCACTGGCTTGCTCTACCTACTTATATTCATGGAAAGGGCCTTATGGAACATTTCAAGACAATTTTCCCTCAAATATGTTTTAATTTTCAATTTTCGTGAAATTACATGTGTTTTTGATGTTAAAATTTTCGTATGTAAATAGAGGGGGGAATTAAATTTTTTATATGCTTTTTCCTGGGGGATCAAATAAAAATAGTGAAATATTATGGGGGGATCAAGAAATTTTATATGTTTGATTTCAAAATGACCAGCCCCTCTCCCAGGTAAATAATGATAAGTTCCTTACCAGTATAGTATATTCTTCAGGATGACAGTGTTTAATGTTTTTATTGTGTGTATCTTTTTGTTGACGGTTTACCATACGTTTCCGTTGTTCATGTGCAAGAATAATAGTTCATCTAGATTAGTTGCCCTTGGAAAAACGCGTACACAATATTTTCCCAAATGGTAAAAAGCAATTTTTAAAAACATTTTGTAATGTGTGGTTACATGTCAACATGTCATATTTGCTGAATTTGAATAGGTTTTTTTATATCAAATTTTAAATGTGTATTTATTTGCCCTTGAGAAAAACTAAATTTACCAATATCTGTCTAATAGACCACAATATATAAAAATATAGCTTGTCAATATATTAGATAGGACTGTGCCGATGATTTGCCATTTTTTCTGTATATAGTGTACGGAAGTCATCGGGGTCGTTTGACCTCCAAAAAATAAAAAAATAAAAATTAGTATGCTACTACGTTACACAAATCCATGAGGGTAAAACTGATGTCAAACTAGATTACCCTACAGATGTACATGTACAGGTATATTAGATGTGAACCTCAAGAAAACAAAGACTGTCGAAAGTTTTAATGGTAATTAAAATTCATTACATTTGGGTGTTTGAGATACCCGTATATTGGAGATAGAGGACCAGCCAATTGCATTTACTGCATGGTTTCGAATTTTATATATCATGTCGTATTATATTATTTCTCACTGAACCTACATCTACTATAAGTATTTTAAAATTATACACGAATTAAAACTGAAAAAATACCGTATTCTGTCAAAATAAATAAATTGAAGTGCAATCGGCAAATGGTTCTATTTGCAACACATTTGTCTCGTTTATGTTACATAATTTATCAAATAGCACTAACGATATTTTTTTTCAATAAATAGTTGATGTTTCATATAGGTTTGAAGGTTGAACAGATATAATATATATACAAGTCTAAACAACGTTCAAACCTATGATTGCTTTGGATTTTTTTTTACACATGTGCATGCAAAACAAATTTCTTGGTAGAGGGGTCTAAATACAGCACAAACAACATTTTTAAAAAGACCGAACAGTGAACAAGTATATTTTGACAAAACGCATTTGACTGACAGGTCAACAAAGGATGCTAATCCTATGTTCAGTATTTTAGTACTTGATTTAATATAGTAACAATCTTTCATATTTTGTTATTGTAAAACTAGACCTTTATTATATCAAGAGTTGTTTGTTTTTGTTTTTGGGCGTAAAAACAAAGTAAACTTGAAGTAGTTGAAAACCATACATACATACACATGTCCGACTTTTTAATATATTGAAATTATATGCCATAATACAGAAAGCAAACAATAACAAATTAATCAACTGCCATGGACATAATATTGTTTTGTAATTCCAAAATGTTTTTAATCAAAATATAAATAAAATAGATAATTTGCTTCGGTTAAAAACCTTTAACAGCTGACTATGCGGTATGTGCTTTGTTCATTGTTGAAGGCCGTACCACATCGTCTTTTTTATATGTGTCTGTGTGTAGAACAAAAATACAGGAACAAAAACAATTTCGAAAGGGGAACTTCTAATTAATTAGCTGATCATCAAACGTCTTTAAATTTTGCTCATATGAATCTTTACTCTAAAATGATTTAGCTACCAACGAAACAAACACAGAAATAGGATAAGTAACTCCTTATATCATATCATTTCCCTTGCGTAACTATGTTTTATTTTAATAATTTTTACAGATTTCTCATGCCTCATGCGTATGCCTCAAAATATATATGTATGATACATTATCAGTGGCGGATCCAGAACTTTTTGTAAGGGGGCGCTGACTGACCTAAGGGGGGCCCGCTCCAGTCACACTTCAGTGATTCCCTATATAATTAACCAATTTTTTCCCCACGAAAGGGATGCCCCCCCCCCCTGGATCCGCCTTTGATTAACCACTGTTATACTAGTTCCAATCTATACATAATTCTTATAAATAGCAAACGGCGAAATATATATGAATATGAAATGGAGTTAGGTGATACATAATCGCCATCGTGGCGGGATGAGCATGCGTTTCCGAATTTTATTTACATAGACATGTAGGTTGAAAATTCACAAACTTTTAGGGAAAATTGTAACCAATCATCTTATTGCCTTTTTGGTTATTTTTGTCGAGCCTGCAACTTTTTTAGCTGAAAGCTCGACATAGGGATAGTGATCCGGCGACGGCGGCGACGATGTGTTAGCTAACTTCTTAAAAGCTTTATATTTTAGAAGGTGGAAGACCTGGATGCTTCATACTTTGTATATAGATGCCTCATGTTACGAAATTTCCGTCTGTCACATGTCCAATGTCCTTGACCTCATTTTCATGGTTCAGTGACCACTTGAAAAAAAAAGTTCAATTTTTTTGTAATGTTGAATTCTCTCTTATTATAAGTAATAGGATAACTATATTTCATATGTGCGTACCTTGCAAGGTCCTCATGTCTGTCAGACAGTTTTCACTTGACCTCGACCTCATTTCATGGATCAGTGAACAAGGTTAAGTTTTGGTGGTGAAGTCCATATCTCAGATACTATAAGCAATAGGGCTAGTATATTCGGTGTATTGAAGGACTGTAAGGTGTACATGTCCAACTGGCAGGTGTCATCTGACCTTGACCTCATTTTCATGGTTCAGTGGTTATAGTTAAATTTTTGTGTTTTGGTCTGTTTTTCTCAAACTATATGCAATAGGTCTACTATATTTGTTGTATGGAATGATTGTAAGGTGTACATGTCTAGCGGGCAGATGTCATGTGACCTTGACCTCATTTTCATGGTTCAGTGGTCAATGTTAAGTTTTTGAGTTTTGGTCTTTTTATCTAATACTATATGCTATAGGTCAACTATATTTGGTGTATGGAAATATTTTATGATCTTTATGTCAGTCGCGCAGGTTTGATTTGACCGTGACCTCATTTTCACGGTTCATTGCACAGTGTTAAGTTTTTGTGTTTTGGTCTATTTTTCTTAAACTATAAGTAATAGGTCAACTATATATATGTTGTATAGAAGCATTGTTAGCTGTACATGTCTGCCTGGCATGGTTTATCTGACCTTGACCTCATTTTCAAGGTTCATTGGTCTTTGTTTAGTTATCTTGGTTAATGTTAAGTTTATGTGACAGTTGTTATAAAGCTTAACTTTATACTTAGGACTATCAATATAATATCTATGGTTAGTATAGAAGGCGAGACATTTCAGCGTGTGCACTCTTGTGTTACATTTCCACGTCTTTATATGAATTTGTAAAACATATTACCGTAAGTAAGTAAATTTTATTATAGTGACATGTGTAATATATCAGTTCACTAAAGTTCAAAATATATATAACATACACAACAAGTGTGGACACAGATGAGTGTGGATAGTATGTTTGGATGTTTGACAGTGTTTTATTTGACAAAAGGGGTTCTGTGTTTTTCCTATATGGTGTTATTAACTGTGTTAACTGATACACTAATTGCATTAATTACCAAATGATTACGATAGAATATATTCCACATCTTTGATTTTGGATACATTTTGTAGCTAGGAGAGCAACACATATAAGGTAAATTTGTTCATGTATTTTTTACTTAAATGGGAGATGATATCTGAGAACATGATATAAGGAGTCTGTAATTCAGTGGTTGTCGTTTGTTTATGTGTTACATATTTTTTGTTGTTGTTTTTTGTTCACAAGTATACAAATAAGGCCGTTTTCTCGTTTGAATTTTTTTACATTGTCATTTAGGGGCCTTTCATAGCTGACAACGCGATATGAGCTTGATCATTTTTGAAGACCATACGGTGACCTGAAGTAATTTTTGTGTCATTTTGGTCTTGTGGAGAATTGTCTCATTGGCAATCATACCGCGTCCTTTTTTATGTACATGTATTTGCTTACTACATTTACATGTATTTGTATAGTTCTATTATATAACTTTGTGGTGGATCATCAGTATCAATAATAAACATTTTGCTAAAATGTCGAATTGTTTCTCAGATCAGAACAAATTTATTGTTTTTTTTTTAGTAACGACTATGCCTGGCATGATGATAGGGGCTAGATGAATAGTGTTCTCTTTACCTGTATAGTAATTCTACTAGTATGAGTGCTCTGAATAATGTTCTCTTTACCGGTATAGTGTATTTTACTAGTATGAGTGCTCTGAATAATGTTCTCTTATCCATTGTTTACCTATATAGTGCATCAACTAGTAGGAATGCTCTAATTAATGTTCTCTTTAACGGTAGAATACACCTACTAGTATTAGTGCTCATAATAATTTTCACTTTACCATTGTTTACCGGTAGTGAATCTACTAGTATGAGTGCTCTGAATAATATTTTTGTATCCATTGTTTACCGGTGAAGTGCATCTAGTAGTATGCATGCTTTGAATATTGTTTTCTTTACCTGTATAGTAATTCTACTAGTATGAGTGCTCTGAATATTGTTCACTTTACCATTGTTTACCAATATAGTGGATATACTAGTACGTGTGCTCTGAATAATGTTCTCCTTACCGTTATAGTGTATTTTACTAGTATGAGTGCTCTGAATAATGTTCTCTTTACCGGTATACTGTATTTTACTAGTATTGGTGCTCTGAATATTGTTCACTTTACCATTGTTTACCAATATAGTGGATATACTAGTATGAGTGCTCTGAATAATATTTTCATATCCATTGTTTACCGGTGAAGTGCATCTAGTAGTATGAGTGCTCTGAATATTGTTTTCTTTGTAATTATAGTACACCTACTAGTATGAGTGTTCTGAATGATGTTCTCTTTACCGGTATAGTACATCTGCTAGTATGAGTTCTCTGAAAAATGATTTCTTTGCAGGTTAAATGAGAGCTTTGATAAATGTACTCTGCAGATATAGTACATCTACTAATATGAATGCTCCGAATAACGTTCCCTTTACCGGTATAGTGTATCTTCTAGTATGAGTGCTCTGAATAATATTCTCTTTACCGGTATAGTACATCTACAAGTATGAGTGAAATTATGTTCTCTTTACTGGTATTGTACGTCTACTAGTATGAGTGCTCTGAATAATGTTCTCTTTACCTGTATAGAATATCTACTAGTAAGAGTAAGATTGATTTTGTTTTGGTTTTTTTTCCCAGAATGAAACTTGTATGGAAAGAGATCTAGAGACAAATATGACAAATATTGAAATATTCTTCTAAAAGGGGTGCAATGTAGATATATTTCGAACTATTGTGAGGTAAAATGAGCGAGAAATTAAAGTTTCAAGCAGAAACCGCATAAATCCACCCTGACAACAATCTACAATATCAGGTAATAAATATCTCAACCAATCCTTGCAAGACATGGTGCTGGTAGTTGTGACAAAAATACAGAAACATCACAAAAATATATAACCCTTGTTTGCAGATATTCAATGTGTCTAAGCCAGTTGTACATGGTTTCGATAATGTGAAATGAAACCGGTTCACTTAAGAATTACTTTAACACTCCATAACACCAGCCCCGACAAACTTGGTTAAGACGATGGAAAAGTGAAGAGTTGACAGATAGACGGGCGGACCGATGGAAGCAAAGTGAGAAGAGACAGATCACAACAGCTCACCTGACCAATACTAGTATTAGATTTTGCAAACGAAAATTTCTACTTTTCGCCGTGATTTTTAATTGTTCTTTCATAATATCTGTTTTTACTGGTCGTGCCAGACTTTATATATACTGTGTTCGCCACAAACCACCAAAATTAGAATGAGATGCATTTACGAAGTTGTGTTTGTTTTCTGGGGATCCCATGTATGTAATGTGGTACATAATTCTGCAAAATTTTCAGGTTGCAAGTAAGAAATATATAAAGACACAGAGATACGAATTATAAACTAACCTTTCGCTTGAAACAGTATTTCTATCTTTCATTAAGGACATTAAGAAAATATCAGTCACCTGGTCTGAGCCTGGACTCTTTTTTGGCCGTGCCATGATGAAATTGTGAAAGTGAGTAAGGGTTAGTGATGTATTGGAACTTCGATTATCAAAGAAATTGATTATAAAAACCGCAAATACAATGCAACAATTGTTTGTACTTTAACTGCTTAAAACCTATTTTATTTTTCACCAAACGCAGCTCCGCGTTTGACACCTTCCTTTGAAGTATATAATATATATAGAATTAAATAAATCGTAGCCAGTCAGTTGATTAGTAATCATAATGATTCTGTTGAACTGACTGTTTTATATACTTTGAATGTTAAAAAAGATGGAATGGTCTCTTCTAATACTAAAATTAGTTAAGACAACCCATGCTTTGCAAATTTTAGGGGGGCGCACGCCCGCCACGCCCCCGCCTAAATCCGCCCCTGAGTCAAGTGCCCTGCATAATGTTCTGATTGTTGGTAAAGTACATCTATGGGAATGACAAGTGCCCTGTATTATGTTGTGACGGCTGGTAAAGTACATATATGAGTATGACAGTGTGCTGTATAATGTCGTGTTTAACTGTTTTAGTGTTTTCCCTGGGGCCTTAAAGCACTGTGGTACCCTATTACTATATTTGATACCATGGTGCTATCTTGGCTGATTTTATGATGAAATGTACAGAGGCCATGGTGCTATAATTTTTGGCAGACCAGTGCTATGTTAATTTCCATTGTGCTATTTGAAATTCTAGGGAAAACTCTGGGTAATATACATCTATAAGAATGACAGTGCTATGTATAATATTCTGATTACCCGTATAGTACATGTACAAGTAAGGCTGTGTAGATCTACAAGTTTGACTATACAATTTAGATCTTCGACTAGCAATTTCACAAATCAGTTTACAATTTGTAAGCACATTCATTTCTAGTGTGTTAAACAGAGAAATACAAGACAAGCAAAGAGACCTCAATATCCCACACAATTTTAATAAATAATGATAAACAAAAAATCATACACATACATTTACATTTACATAATCTAATAAATACCGCTACATTGACAACAACACTTAAGTAAACTGCATCTTTTATTGTCGACATGTTTCGCCGATTAGATCGGCTTCATCAGGACAAAGTATACAAAATTAGAACCCCTGAAGTACAAAAAAACGGTATCATGTATGTGACGTCATAATTGTCCATTGTTGACGTTGCTATGGGATACTCTATATCATTATGTAATGTTGAACAGAAAATGAATCCAACATAGTACAATGCAAATGAAGTTACTAAATTTAGAGTTAATCTATAATTTTTCGAATTGTCTTTAACTTTAAAATGGTTGTAAACTATTATAATGGTAAGTGTATAAATAAAATGTGTTTTTAAATAGAAATTAAATTTGTGTAACATGTATGTAAGTACAATGTAAGTGTACAGTTTTATAAAGTTTCTTCCTAATTTGGACAACACTAATAGGGCACACCCCTACCACTTCGACTGGGTTCCCTTTGGCCGGAGGTACTACTTCCAATCGCGTCGGGAATGCCGTAAAGTGGTTTACTGTCGCAGAATTTCTTGGCAATGTTGGTTGAACTGGAAATGGTGGTGGGAAGGATTTATGTTCTTTGTATCTTACTTCTTTTAACTTTAATTTGCTGCAGGTTTAAAATAGTACTGGAAATCTATCTTGGCTGTTTTGTGTCATCTCCATTGACTTTTGAAAGATCCTTTTTAAGGTTTCACACTAAAATAATTTTACATTTAATTTTCTGATGGCACAGAATGATGGTACATATAAATCTTGATATATTGGCCGTCCTGTTGTAGGAATGTAGTCCTCTGTTTGTTCTTCATATAGTTTCCTTTTGTTTGGTGGTTTCTTGGCAGTAATTGATGGTATCAGTTGTTTGTTGGCTTCTTGGAATTCTTCGTTCTTGCTCGGTATAGAGATGGCCGTGGGGTCGGCGCTGTGTGGTATAGGCGGATCCGGGGATGCAGGGGTTCAGATGGAATATCAAAAGATAAATAAAGAGCTGCTGAACCAACGCCTCTTATGTTTTGTGCTGGTAGAGTTCCCTTAAGTGGATACCAGATGGTATGCAGGGTTGTCAAATAAAAAAATCAAATACCGCTACATTGACAACAACACTTAAGTAAACTGCATCTTTTATTGTCGACATGTTTCGCCGATTAGATCGGCTTCATCAGGACAAAGTATACAAAATTAGAACCCCTGAAGTACAAAAAAACGGTATCATGTATGTGACGTCATAATTGTCCATTGTTGACGTTGCTATGGGATACTCTATATCATTATGTAATGTTGAACAGAAAATGAATCCAACATAGTACAATGCAAATGAAGTTACTAAATTTAGAGTTAATCTATAATTTTTCGAATTGTCTTTAACTTTAAAATGGTTGTAAACTATTATAATGGTAAGTGTATAAATAAAATGTGTTTTTAAATAGAAATTAAATTTGTGTAACATGTATGTAAGTACAATGTAAGTGTACAGTTTTATAAAGTTTCTTCCTAATTTGGACAACACTAATAGGGCACACCCCTACCACTTCGACTGGGTTCCCTTTGGCCGGAGGTACTACTTCCAATCGCGTCGGGAATGCCGTAAAGTGGTTTACTGTCGCAGAATTTCTTGGCAATGTTGGTTGAACTGGAAATGGTGGTGGGAAGGATTTATGTTCTTTGTATCTTACTTCTTTTAACTTTAATTTGCTGCAGGTTTAAAATAGTACTGGAAATCTATCTTGGCTGTTTTGTGTCATCTCCATTGACTTTTGAAAGATCCTTTTTAAGGTTTCACACTAAAATAATTTTACATTTAATTTTCTGATGGCACAGAATGATGGTACATATAAATCTTGATATATTGGCCGTCCTGTTGTAGGAATGTAGTCCTCTGTTTGTTCTTCATATAGTTTCCTTTTGTTTGGTGGTTTCTTGGCAGTAATTGATGGTATCAGTTGTTTGTTGGCTTCTTGGAATTCTTCGTTCTTGCTCGGTATAGAGATGGCCGTGGGGTCGGCGCTGTGTGGTATAGGCGGATCCGGGGATGCAGGGGTTCAGATGGAATATCAAAAGATAAATAAAGAGCTGCTGAACCAACGCCTCTTATGTTTTGTGCTGGTAGAGTTCCCTTAAGTGGATACCAGATGGTATGCAGGGTTGTCAAATAAAAAAATCAAATACCGCTACATTGACAACAACACTTAAGTAAACTGCATCTTTTATTGTCGACATGTTTCGCCGATTAGATCGGCTTCATCAGGACAAAGTATACAAAATTAGAACCCCTGAAGTACAAAAAAACGGTATCATGTATGTGACGTCATAATTGTCCATTGTTGACGTTGCTATGGGATACTCTATATCATTATGTAATGTTGAACAGAAAATGAATCCAACATAGTACAATGCAAATGAAGTTACTAAATTTAGAGTTAATCTATAATTTTTCGAATTGTCTTTAACTTTAAAATGGTTGTAAACTATTATAATGGTAAGTGTATAAATAAAATGTGTTTTTAAATAGAAATTAAATTTGTGTAACATGTATGTAAGTACAATGTAAGTGTACAGTTTTATAAAGTTTCTTCCTAATTTGGACAACACTAATAGGGCACACCCCTACCACTTCGACTGGGTTCCCTTTGGCCGGAGGTACTACTTCCAATCGCGTCGGGAATGCCGTAAAGTGGTTTACTGTCGCAGAATTTCTTGGCAATGTTGGTTGAACTGGAAATGGTGGTGGGAAGGATTTATGTTCTTTGTATCTTACTTCTTTTAACTTTAATTTGCTGCAGGTTTAAAATAGTACTGGAAATCTATCTTGGCTGTTTTGTGTCATCTCCATTGACTTTTGAAAGATCCTTTTTAAGGTTTCACACTAAAATAATTTTACATTTAATTTCCTGATGGCACAGAATGATGGTACATATAAATCTTGATATATTGGCCGTCCTGTTGTAGGAATGTAGTCCTCTGTTTGTTCTTCATATAGTTTCCTTTTGTTTGGTGGTTTCTTGGCAGTAATTGATGGTATCAGTTGTTTGTTGGCTTCTTGGAATTCTTCGTTCTTGCTCGGTATAGAGATGGCCGTGGGGTCGGCGCTGTGTGGTATAGGCGGATCCGGGGATGCAGGGGTTCAGATGGAATATCAAAAGATAAATAAAGAGCTGCTGAACCAACGCCTCTTATGTTTTGTGCAGGGTTGTCAAATAAAAAAATCAAATACCGCTACATTGACAACAACACTTAAGTAAACTGCATCTTTTTTGTATACTTTGTCCTGATGAAGCCGATCTAATCGGCGAAACATGTCGACAATAAAAGATGCAGTTTACTTAAGTGTTGTTGTCAATGTAGCGGTATTTGATTTTTTTATTTGACAACCCTGCATACCATCTGGTATCCACTTAAGGGAACTCTACCAGCACAAAACATAAGAGGCGTTGGTTCAGCAGCTCTTTATTTATCTTTTGATATTCCATCTGAACCCCTGCATCCCCGGATCCGCCTATACCACACAGCGCCGACCCCACGGCCATCTCTATACCGAGCAAGAACGAAGAATTCCAAGAAGCCAACAAACAACTGATACCATCAATTACTGCCAAGAAACCACCAAACAAAAGGAAACTATATGAAGAACAAACAGAGGACTACATTCCTACAACAGGACGGCCAATATATCAAGATTTATATGTACCATCATTCTGTGCCATCAGAAAATTAAATGTAAAATTATTTTAGTGTGAAACCTTAAAAAGGATCTTTCAAAAGTCAATGGAGATGACACAAAACAGCCAAGATAGATTTCCAGTACTATTTTAAACCTGCAGCAAATTAAAGTTAAAAGAAGTAAGATACAAAGAACATAAATCCTTCCCACCACCATTTCCAGTTCAACCAACATTGCCAAGAAATTCTGCGACAGTAAACCACTTTACGGCATTCCCGACGCGATTGGAAGTAGTACCTCCGGCCAAAGGGAACCCAGTCGAAGTGGTAGGGGTGTGCCCTATTAGTGTTGTCCAAATTAGGAAGAAACTTTATAAAACTGTACACTTACATTGTACTTACATACATGTTACACAAATTTAATTTCTATTTAAAAACACATTTTATTTATACACTTACCATTATAATAGTTTACAACCATTTTAAAGTTAAAGACAATTCGAAAAATTATAGATTAACTCTAAATTTAGTAACTTCATTTGCATTGTACTATGTTGGATTCATTTTCTGTTCAACATTACATAATGATATAGAGTATCCCATAGCAACGTCAACAATGGACAATTATGACGTCACATACATGATACCGTTTTTTTGTACTTCAGGGGTTCTAATTTTGTATACTTTGTCCTGATGAAGCCGATCTAATCGGCGAAACATGTCGACAATAAAAGATGCAGTTTACTTAAGTGTTATTGTCAATGTAGCGGTATTTGATTTTTTTATTTGACAACCCTGCATACCATCTGGTATCCACTTAAGGGAACTCTACCAGCACAAAACATAAGAGGCGTTGGTTCAGCAGCTCTTTAATAATCTAATAAAGTGATTGAATAGTCAATAACAAATGATTAAAATAGAATAGAAATATTGTTAGGTGATGAGATGTACATACATGTAAATAAATAAACATTAAAAGAAGTAACCTTTGAAAATTCATAATTTATAATTAATATAAAAAATTGAATAAAATTTAAATATAAATTCATTATGATTCATTAGTAAAATGAGGAAGTATAAACATGTATAAATGTAACAACAGTCAACAAACTATAATGTCTGCATTACTGGTCAAATGATCCACCTCCCTAATCGTTTAGAAATTTGAGAGAGATCCATACACTTGCACACAAGTTAATGTCTGGAAACTACAAAAATGCTTTTTTTGGCCCCCAATTAATAAACTGTTGGTACCATAGCCCCCAAATTCAATCCCAACCTTCCCTATGTGGTATTTAACCTTCTTTTAAAATTTTATAAAGACTCATTCACTTTAACTTAAGTTGTTGTCTGGAAACCAAATGTGTCTTCGGACGCTGACGAAAACATCATAGCATTATACAAAATCCTAAAAAATTCTGTGCGGTCTTATAAAAATTTGGAAGTACCTTTTGGGGTAAACATGTTTAATTTTGTTAGTTTGTAGATCATATAGATGTTATGAATCAATTATATCAAAGAACTCAGGCTTCAATCACAGTAAAAGTATACATTTCAAAGTATCTTATTTTCAATTTCATATATATATATTCAAAGTGAAGCAAGCTTAAAATAGAACTTAGGAGGGTACTGTTCTCAACCAATATCAGGTTTCTATCCTTGTTTCCCTATGCATTGTAAATAAGTACATGAATTAAACAACAACAACAAATAAATGTACAAATTGTTAAATAAGAAAAATTATAAAAAAATAATTAAATTATATGTATATAAATAATGGTAGTCATATATAGTGCCCTAAATGTTTGATTCAAGATTAAGTAAATAGTAATGATAACATTTAAAAAGTGGCTTCTACAGGTTCTAAGGAGCCTATATAGTTCACCTGGTATTTTTGTTTTTCAATATGTATTAATCAGTGCTTTGCTTTTGCGTCAATTGGCATTTCATTTGCGCCAAAAAAATCTTTCATTTGCGCCACAAACCATATTTCATTTGCGCCATTTTACTGGTAAACACAGGTATATAGTTAATTAATGTTGTTTTCTTCCATTCGCCCCAAAAAATGATGATTACAGGGTATTTACAAAGAGGATAAATGAAGAATTGTACCTGTTTGCTCTAAAAAAAAAAAAAAAAAACTAAATTTATTAAAATTGATTTAAAAATATGTAATATGATTGCCAAAAAAAATGAAACAACTCTCTACAAGAAACAAAATGACATAGAAATTAACAACTATAGATCATCGTATGGCCTTTGACAATGAAAGCCCTTACCGTATAGTCGATATTAAAGGCCCCAAACTGACAAATGTAAAACAATAAGAATGAGAAAACTAACATACTATGGTAATATAAATATTTAAAGTCATAAGAAACCTCAAAATTAAAAAAAATATGCATATGTCTTTTATGACTATATGGAAAGTTTCATTATCACATATTTGTTATGAATACCTTAGGTTTTTACCATGGCATTTAATGAGAAGCCATATTTGTTAAATCATAACAGGCAGAGAGAAAAAATTGACGATTATACAATATATTTGCATAAAAAATGATAAAATCGTGCACAAAGGACTAAGTTTATGATATATACATACATTGGATCAAGAATAGGATAAACATTATTTTTCACCACTCACTCATTTCATATGACTAATTTATTCTCTGTTTGATTTGAAAATAATATTTCGACAAGCATGTTCATTCTAAGTTTTAATAATTGTTTTTTTTTTTGTCTTCTGGCTTTCCAAATTTTTCAGAACATATGATAACATATATGTGTGTCCATCCTAAAATACAGACTATTTTGTTTGTTTGTCTCTAAATTGACAATATTAATGTCCATCTTGACACCTCAAACTATATAATTCCAAACCTTAGTGACTCTCAGTTTTGTATTAGAAATGTGTATGAACTCCTTCAGTTCTCCAGGGGGAATATTGTAAACACAAATGTTATTCACGGATATTGAACTTTTCCTCTATACAATACATGTAAAATGGCGTAAATGAAGTTTTTATTTTTGGCGCAAATGAAATATAACCTTGTGGCGCAAATGAAAGATTGGATTTTTGAAAAAATTGGTGCAAATGCAATGCGCCCATATTAATGAGTTGCTTAAAAATGCCATTTAAATGATCATTGTATCGGTCATATTTTCTTCAAAAGCATATAAATGCATTTTACCCATATGTTCCATTTTAGCCAGTGTCTATGTTTCTTGACATACAACATGTACAAAGAAATAAAATACAAAATTTATACTAGATTCATTTGAGAAGATTTTAAAAGTTAGAAACTTAAAAATTGTCCTTAAAGGCCATTAACTCCTTAAGGGGTCAATTGATAGTTTTGGTCGTTAAACTTTTTTGTAGATCTTACTTTGCTGAACATTTTTGCTGTTTACATTTACCTGGGACCTGTGTTATATAAGGTGCACTACACCCTCCTATTACATTCAACAGGGACCTGTGTTATATAAGGTGCACTACACCCTCCTGTTACATTCAACAGGGACCTGTGTTATACAAGGTGCACTACAGCCTCCTATGTTATGTACACCAGGGACCTGTGTTATATAAGGTCAATCACTATGACCTTATTTTCTACAATGTTCTACAGATCTTGTTTTGCTGATTATTAATTCCTATGGCAGTTTCTTACGATATAATATAAGTTTTAAGTATACAGGTAAAAACATGGAAACTAGCAAACAATCTTCATTTTAATGGGGTTACACTTTAATAAGTCATCTGATATTTTTGGTACAAACACTAAATGTACATATACCTCAACATAGCATTTCTGTGCACCCCAAGTGAGTTAAAAATGAGAAAGTTCAACATCCTTTCATTTGTGGAAAATATAAGGAACATGCAAATCCTGATAATGTGCACACCTTTAGAATATGTACTAACACCCTACATAATATAAATGTTCTAGCTAGAACACTGTAAGAGTTAGCTAGACAAACCAACTACCCTATGTGGACAGTGGGATATGTTAGACAGTGGTCAAACAAAATTCCACACGAAGTAACATAATTATGTAAGTATTCAGGAATTGAAATAAAACCCATAGATCTTTAGCCAAAAAACCTTCAACATTTAACTTAATTTGCAAAGTAGAAGAAAAAACTAATTTTCATTGACGATTGTGCTTTGTCACATCTCTTTTTGAGTCCAAAATTTAAAGAACTAAAATGAAGACTGGTGTACCTGTATCTAGATTTCAACATCAAAACGAGTATTTTTTGTAGTAAATCAAAAACACTCCTCATATAACCACCACTTACAAATTTATTTTCTCATATAACCACCACTTACAAATTTATTTTAAGATAATGATTAACTACAAATTATACACATATATTCATTTAATATATACAAATAGTGAATGAACATTTAACAATAAATGATTCAAATATGATAGTGATGTTGCAAGGTGAGACATACATATATGTAGATGAATAAATGCAAAATGTAGCAACATCAGATAGTTCACATAATTATGATCGTTAAATAATGTATACAAAAATGAAATGAAATTTTATATTGATTAAAATTAATTTTGCAATAATGTTATGAATGTTATAAGTGTATATACATATATATATTTATAAATGTAAATGATTCAAAGTAAAGAGTAATAACTTTAAAATTTCACACCAATTTACAAATTCAGATAAGTTATATATAAATAAAGTATTTGTACTTGATTTCAACTAATCATTCAAATTGATTACATGTTTAGCAAGTACAATTTTTGCAATTGAAAACTCTCTTTAAAAATTTAGTTAATATATAGAATATTTCACCCGTAATATACTGATTAAAATAAAAAAAACACTATTTATTAAATAAATTATTTGAATGTGTAGTTACTCATAAATATAGCATTTTATAGGCGAGTCTGAAGTTTTGTTGTGGCTCAGGTAAAAATAAAATCTGGTCAAGAAAGTTCAATGCATTATATTGTTACTATTTATATATATGTTCCTGCACAATTCATCATCTTAAACAGAAACAAAGTAAGAATTGATTTTATTGTCCATAATAATAGTAAGCAAACTTATATTCAAAGTAAAACACAATCAAGTAGATTATTTTTTGTTTTAATATCACATATTTCTTTTACAAGTTATCTATTAATGTGTATAAATAACTGCCATCATTTTTGCATATGCACAAATAAGAATAACAATATAGATATAAGAACAAAGTCGAATACATTCAGTTAAAATTTAACACCTGTCTTTTAATGCTTTTGTCAATAAACAAAACTCTTAAAGAGCCTGTGTTGCTCACCTGCATCTTTCAGAATGGCCACTTTTAAGTAAAAATCATCATAAAAGGAGAATAACTTTATTAGTTAACTTGCAATTTAAGTCATTTTAACGCATTTGTAGATTCTATTCAGCTGAATATTTTTTTGTTTTTAAAGTTTCTATATATCTATTATAGTTTTCAAGATAAAAGGCAAGAAGGAAAAAAAATAGTAATAATTATCATTAAATGGTAAATAACTCAAAAAATTTAAACAAATCAACTAAAGATTTCAGCCATTATGGCTTATTTGTAGATGTTGTCTTAGTGATCATTTTTCTATTACAATTTTTTATCTATCTATATAGTTTTCAAGGAAATAGACAAAACTGCAAAATATTGACTTATTTGTTGATCTTGTCTTGCCAATAATTTTTGCATTTTAAAGTTTTATTTATCTATCATAGTTTTCAAGAAATTGGCAATCCTGGAAAAAATAGGGAAACATCGTCATTAAAGGGCAACAACTTCAATAAGGGGTTGACTGGCGATTTCAATAATGTTGACTTATTTATTAATTTTCTTGTCTTGTTGATCATTTTTGCTATTTAAAGTTTCTGTCTATCTATCATAATTCGAAATAATAGGCAAACATAACTTTTTACTAAACTCAATTAAGGGCAATAACTCGTATAAGAAGTGATCTGACAGTTTTGATGTCAAATGATATTATGTAGATCTCATCATTCTGAAATATTTGTTCCTGCCCAATTTTCTTTATCTATAGCGCTTTCAAGTTAATAGACAAAAATTGCTCTTATGTTTTTAGCCATGTGAACCATGTTTGTCGGCAGGCAGGTTGAGATGACACACTTTTTAAAATAGATATCCCGTTGATAATTTTTGCCATGTTTGGTTAAATTTGGTTCAGTAGTTGCAGAGGAGATGATCTATGTATAATTTAACAGAAGACGACAGTTGACAATAAGTGATGTCAAAAGCTCACAATGGACCTCGTGCCAGGTGAACTAAAAAGGCAAATAGTAATAAAATCTGTATGTATGGTTAAGAGAAAACAGGTTTACAAATAAATAAGATGTTTACTGTAAATATACTTTTATATGTCAGGGCTGGGCTGATAGATGTTACATGATGGTAATTTTTATACAAGAACGGTAAAAGTGACGCCACAAAAATTGAAACATGATCTGTGTTTTGTGGTAATTGGCATTGTGCATATAAGAGGGGCGAAAGATACCAGAGGGACATTCAAACTCCTAGACCAAAAATAAACTGACAACGCCATGGCTACAAAAGGGAAAGACAAACAGACAACAAATAGTACACAAAACACAACATAAGATTCATAACATTTGGTTGAGGCAAACTAAAGTAAGAGAAGGGATACCAAAAAGTCAACAATTTTTCCATTTGTAGAAGGGCATAACTTTAGAACAGTAAAAGTGACGCCACCAAAATTCAAACTTGATCTGTGTTTTGTGGTAATAAGCATTGTGTATAAATTTCATAACATTTGGTTGAGGCAAACTAAAGTTAGAGAAGGGAAACCAATTTTGGGACGGACGTACAGACGGACAAGGGTAAATCGTAATACCCCCTCCGCTATGGTGGGGGCATAAAAATTGATCTGCACTGATTTTTCAAACTTGTTCTAGACATTGCTGACCTTCGATATAAATTCTATAAATATCTTGCAAGAATAGTACACAGGAGAGCACTTACAAGACTGGATGGATGCAGAGTATTTCTATGTCCCTTGCAATGTGTCAAACAGGGGATGATAAGTAATGGATAATAGATGAATTTCACCATTCTTGCATTTTCTAGTACATTTCCTATGTCACAATAATGTTAATATATATACATATCTATATATCTAGCTCTGAAAATAACTCTGATGCTGTATAAATAAACTTTTTGTTGCTTTGTTCTTGAATTACAAAATGTTGTGACAACAATTTCACTAAGATTTTGTACTAAAAAATAAATGTATTTTAAGAGATTCCACCTCCAGGTGTAATACCACCATTGATTTTCCCCTATTAGTCTTTGTTAAATTTGCACTTTTCAAAAAATTGTGCAGAATTTATCTTTGTTTCAAATAAAGAAATACTTGGCATGAGTAAAGTTTTATCCTGTCCAGTTCTATAGAAAAAGTTTCACATAACATTTCATTGCATATAAGAAAATAACAATCATTGGAAGTTAACCAATCAAATTTCTCCCCTTATTCTATCTGTGTACAAGGTTTAGTAACCATGTAACCTCAAGATTACAAAATTTTCTATAGAAATCACAAATAAAAAATAATGGTGTTTTGAAATACCCAAGACATATATTTATGACACAGAAATAGTTTTACTGCAATAAAATGTAGAATTAATTACCTACAACGGTCAAATTCAAGGGAATATTTTTTAAGACCTACTTTCGTATGCAACCGGATGTGACGTACCATGATTTGGTGGTATTACACCTCTATATTCATTACTATGAATCAACTTTGGTATTCACTTTAGCTTTGATAGGGTGAGCAGATTCTAGTAACACAAAAGGCAGATTATACTTTTGGTATTCCTAATCTTTGTCCTAATCTTTGTCGGTTTCCTAAACGTAGAAAAGCTTTTATCAGCTGGCTCCTCTCCCTTGCCTTTAATATATCATAAGGTCCAATGAAATGCAGAGTAGCTTTGTCTTCTGGACCTAATTTATCTTTGATATGAGTACAATACCTGGGTGATGTAGACAGGCATGTTATCAGTATCTGAAAAGAAAAATCAGTTATACTTAATTAGTATACCACTAGAAAGTTACTTGTTACCTGCCCAAGAGATGGTATAAAAGACACTTTAAAGTTCTGATATTTGTGAATATAGCACACTGGAAAAAAAGTAGAAGTACCCAGTGATCTTGCTCCACAAAATGATACCCCTCCCCCTTGCAAAGTCCATGATTTGCTAAGGGGAAACCCTAAAAATAATTTTAATAAAAAAATTAAAGAACCTCACATACCCCACACCCCCACATTGTCACTTGACAAACAAAATCTCACCAGATTCCTAAGTTCAAAGACTCATAACTCTACAAAAGTCAACTGAAAAAAATTTTCTTGTGGATATGCACAATTAACATATTATGTCCTCATAAACTACAAAGTTTCAACTGTTGCAGTAGTATAATTGGGCCAAAATTCTAAGTTCTAAGGGGCATAACTCCTAGAAAAAAAATTGAATCGTAATTTCCTGCAATAAGCTCATCTACATATTAGTATGTCCTTATTATCTACAAAGTGTCATGAAGTTTTGTTGTGTGGTTTCAGAGAAGTTGCGATGACAAACTGTTGCAGTAGTATATTTTGGCCAAAATTCTAGGTAAAAGGGGCATAACTTCTAGAAAAAAATTGAATCGTAATTTCTTGTCGATATGCACATCTACATAGTATGTCCTTATTATCTACAAAGTTTCATGAAATTCTGTTGTGTGGTTTCAGAGTAGTTGCGATGACAAACTGTTGCAGTAGTATATTTTGGCCAAAATTCTAAGTTAAAGGGGCATAACTCCTACAATAAAAATTGAATCATAATTTCCTGCCGATATGCACATCTACATAGTAAGTCCTTATTATCTACAAAGTTTCATGAAATTCTGTTGTGTGGTTTCAGAGAAGTTGGGATGACAAACTGTTGCAGTAGTATATTTTGGCCAAAATTCTAAGTTAAAGGGGCATAACTCCTACAAAAAAAATAAATCGTAATTTCCTGTCGATATGCACATCTACATAGTAAGTCCTTATTATCTACAAAGTTTCATGAAATTCTGTTGTGTGGTTTCAGAGAAGTTGGGATGACAAACTGTTGCAGTAGTATATTTTGGCCAAAATTCTAAATTAAAGGGGCATAACTCCTACAAAAAAAAAATAATTGTAATTTCCTGTCGATATGCACATCTACATAGTAAGTCCTTATTATCTACAAAGTTTCATGAAATTCTGTTGTGTGGTTTCAGAGTAGTTGCGATGACAAACTGTTGCAGTAGTATATTTTGGCCAAAATTCTAAGTTAAAGGGGCATAACTCCTACAATAAAAATTGAATCATAATTTCCTGCCGATATGCACATCTACATAGTAAGTCCTTATTATCTACAAAGTTTCATGAAATTCTGTTGTGTGGTTTCAGAGAAGTTGGGATGACAAACTGTTGCAGTAGTATATTTTGGCCAAAATTCTAAGTAAAAGGGGCATAACTCCTACAAAAAAAAAATCGTAATTTCCTGTCGATATGCACATGTACATAGTAAGTCCTTATTATCTACAAAGTTTCATGAAATTCTGTTGTGTGGTTTCAGAGAAGTGGGGATGACAAACTGTTGCAGTAGTATATTTTGGCCAAAATTCTAAGTTAAAGGGGCATAACTCCTACAAAAAAAAAAATCGTAATTTGCTGTCGATATGCACATCTACATAGTAAGTCCTTATTTGTTGTGTGGGGTATAATAAACTGCTGACACAGAGAAATGTCTTGCTGTCAGCAGAAAATTCTGAAAAAGACAATTTGAGGGACAGCAGCATTGACAATTAATACAAAGTCGCTAGACCATGACATCGGGGCAGGGCATCCAAATAACTAAACTGATTTGTACTGATAGTAATGCAATTTTATAGAAAATATCATTTATCTATCAAAAGGGATCATTAATTTTACTGGACTGCAAGTATTGATCATTTAAGAGTTGATTGAAACATTTTAATCAATTAGCTATATATTAACATTACCTTTGTCTCATGGAGCAAAAGGCCAAGACATTCTTTTTTGAAGCAAGAATTGCCTAGTCCAATGATCAGCTGTCCAACATGTTGGCTAAATCCTCTTATCTTTGATGGATCCATAGTTTGAAGTGTCTCCTTATCAATAGCCTCTGGTTTTTGTCTAGTAACATGAATCTTTTGATCAATTGGTTGAAACTTTAACCTAAGAACAAGGAAAACCATATAGGACCCACTAATTCATAATTAATAACTACTGTACATTCAGAAATTATTGCAAGGTTTCTTTATACAAATAATTTGACTGGTTTAATATTGCAATAATAACTAGAGGCTCTTAAGAGCCGGTGTTGCTCACCTTGGTCTATGTGTTGCAGTGCATATTAAACAAAGGACACTCTACATTATTTAAGACAAGAATAGAATTCATGACAAAACTCTCTGTTTTTGTGTCAGTGACTTGTTTGTAGAACTTACTTTACTAAACATTCTTGCTTACAGTTATCTCTATCTATAATGAGCTTGGCCCAGTAGTTTCAGAGCAGAAAATTTTTGTAGAAGATTAACTCCTGAAGTGGTCAATTGACAATTTTGATCATGGTGACTTATTTATAGAGCTTACTTTGCTGTTTACAGTTTATCTCTTTCTATTATAATATTCAAGGTTATAACCAATAAACTGCTTCGCTGAGCGCAGCTGGATACGCCCCCAGAGGTCCAACCCTGAACAGTTTGGGCAAAAATGGACACAATATTCAAGCTTGATACAGGTCTGAATTTGGATTGTAATTAAATATTTGACATATTATAGGTTTCTGAATAAATGTAGCCAAAGAACTTGGAATTGGTTATATGAATAAAACCCCAAAACTCGGAAACGGTAATTCTGAAATTTATAAAAAATGAAAGGGAGCTCACGTCAATAGATATAAACAATTCACCAAAGTTTAATGCATATTGATTAAAGCTTTTTTGAGTTAATGTCCGACATGTTGACGAAGGACAGACGGACAGACGGTCAACAGTATACCATAATACGACCCGTAAACGGGCATATAAAAACTGCAAAATTTCCTTAAAATTAACAATTCAGGGACAGCAACCCAACAACAGGTTGTCTGATGCATTTGAAAATTTCAGGGCAGAAAGATTTGTACCTGATGAACAATTTTACTCCTTCTCAGATTTGCTCTAAATGCTTTAGTTTCAGATATATAAGCCAAAAACTGCATTTTACCACCAGGTTCTATTTTTAGCCATGGCAGCCATCTTGGTCAATGGGTGTGGTCATCAGATACATTTTTTAAAGAAGATACCCTAAGCATAATTTAGGCCAAGTTTGGTTTAATTTGGCACAGTAGTTTCAGAGGAGATTTTTGTAAAAGACTACAATAAAATGCTCCGCTGGGCGCAGCTTGATACGACCGCAGAGGTCGAACCCTGAACAGTTGGGGCAAGTATGGACACAACATTCAAGCTTGATACAGCACTGAATTTGGATTGTGATTAAATATTTGACATAGCATAGGTTTCTGACACAGAATGAATGTGCTCTAAGAACTAAACAAGAGGCTCTCAAGAGCCTGAATCGCTCACCTGAATTTTTTTGGTTTAATCTCATATCAATGATTATTTTGGCTTTTCAATTTATTTAAATGTTCTTTGAATCGTCCTATTTTCTTCAAAAGCAAAAAAAAAATCATTTTCTCCTATGTTCTATTTTAGCCATAGGAGCTATGTTTCTTGACATACAAGGAAATGAAATATAAAATTTATACTAGATACTCTGAAACTCTAAAACTCATTTAGCCTAAGTTTGGCTGAAATTGATACAGCAGTTTCAAAGGAGAAGATTTTTTAAAGTAAGTCAACATGATGAACAAATTGTGAAAAAAAGTCTTTAAAGGGCAATAACTCCTTAAGAGGTCAATTGACAATATTGGTCAAATTGACTTATTTGTAGATCTTACTTTGCCTAACATTTTTGCTCTTAACAGTTTATCTGTATCTATAATAATATTCAAGATAATGACCAAAAACTGCAAAATTTCCTTAAAATTACCAATTAAGTGGCAGCAACCCAACAATGGTTTGTTTGATTCATCTGAAAATTTCAGGGCTGATAGATCTTGACCTAATGAACATTTTTATCTCATGTCAGATTTGCTCTAAATGCTTTCGTTTTTGAGATATAAGCCAAAAACTGCATTTGACCCCTATGTTCTATTTTAAGTAACGGCGTCCATGTTTTTTGACGGATCAAAAATCGAAGCACACACTTTGTGCAGGATAATCTAAGGAACAATCATGCTAAGTTTCATCCAAATCCATTCAACAGTTTCAGAGGAGAAGATTTTTTAAAGTTAGCAAATATGATGAACAAATTGTGAAAAATTGTCATTAAAGGACAATAACCCCTTAAGGGGTCAATTGACAATTTTGGTCATATTAACTTATTTGTAGATCTTACTTTGCTGATCATTTTTGCTGTTTACAGTTTATCTTTATCTATAATAATATTCAAGATAATGACCAAAAACTGCAAAATTTCCTTAAAATTACCAATTAAGTGGCAGCAACCCAACAATGGTTTGTTTGATTCGTCTGAAAATTTCAGGGCTGATAGATCTTGACCTAATGAACATTTTTACCCCATGTCAGATTTGCTCTAAATGCTTTCGTTTTTGAGATATAAGCCAAAAACTGCATTTGACCCCTATGTTCTATTTTAAGTAACGGCGGCCATGTTTTTTGACGGATCAAAAATCGAAGCACACACTTTGTGCAGGATACTCTAAGAAACAATCATGCTAAGTTTCATTCAAATCCATTCAGTGGTTTCAGAGGAGAAGATGTTTGAAAAATTGTTAACGACGACGACGACGGACGCCAAGTGATGAGAAAAGCTCACATGGCCTTTTAGGCCAGGTGAGCTAAAAAAAATTTAATTTACCTATTCAAACCATATCATTATCATTTGCTTTTATATATAAATCAGAAATAACCAATTTAAAATGGAAAATTTTAAAGTAAAAAAAAGGAAAAAAAAATCCCCCCCCCTTATTTTGTGAACCCCATTATGATTCATCACCCCCAAACTCAATCCCAGCCTTCCCTTTGTGGTATGGTACCTTGCAGTACAATTTCATAGAGATCTATACACCTGAACACAAGTTATTGTCTGGAAACTAGAAAAATGCTTGTTTTTTTGGCCCCTTTTTGGCCCCATATTCCTAAACATTTAAAGCAATTACCCCCAAACTCAAACCCAGCTTTCCCTTTGTGATATGAAACCTTGTAGTACTATTTCATAAAGATCCATACACTTACACACAAGTTATTGTCCTGACTCTAGAAAAATGCTTGTTTTTTTACCCTTTTTGGCCCCTAATTTCTAAAATTTTGAAGCAATTACCCCCAAAATCAATCCCAGCCTTCTCTTTGTGGTATGGTACCTTGCAGTATTATTTCAGAGAGATCCATAACTTGAACACAAGTTATTGTCTGGAAACTAGGAAAATGCTTATTTTTGGCCCCCTTTTCGCCCCTTATTCTTAAACATTTGGGCAATTACCCCCAAACTCAATTCCAGCTTTCCCTTTGTGATATGGAACCTTGTAGTACAATTTCAGAAAGATCCAAAGACTTACACACAAGTTATTGTCATGAAACTAGAAAAATGCTTGTTTTTTGCCCCTTTTTTGGCCCCTAATTCCTAAAATTTTGAGGCAATTACCCCCAAAATCAATCCAAACATTCCCTTTGTGATATGGAACCTTGCAGTACAATTTCAGAGAGATACATACACTTGCACAAGTTATTGTCTGGAAACTAGAAAAATGCTTATTTTTGGCCCATTTTTGGCCCCTTATTCCTAAACGTTTTGGGCAATTACCCCCAAACTCAATTCCAGCTTTCCCTTTGTATTATGGACCCTTGTAGTACAATTTCAGAAAGATCCATACACTTACACACAAGTTATTGTCATGAAACTAGAAAAATGCTTGTTTTTTGCCCCTTTTTTAGCCCCTAATTCCTAAAATTTTAAGGCAATTACCCCCAAAATCAATCCAAACATTCCCTTTGTGATATGGAACCTTTTGGTACAATTTCAAGAGAGATCCATACACTAACACACAAGTTATGTCAGGGAGTTACAAAAATGCTTATTTTTGGCCCCTAATTCCTTAACTGTTGGTACCATAATCCCCAAAATCAATCCCAACCTTCCTTTTGTGGTATTGAACCTTATGGTAAAATTTCATAGAGATCCATTCACTTAAACTAAAGTTAGAGTGCGAAAACCAATCGGTCTTCGGACGACGACGACGTCATACCAATATATATATATATATATATATACGACCACAAAATTTTTTTGCTGTCGTATAAAAATTTACGAAAAATTGTGAAAAAATGACTTTAAAGGGCAATAACTCTTTTTGGGGTGAATTGACAATTTTTGTCATGTTTGACTTATTTGTAGAGCTTACTTTCATGACTTTGCTGAACAATTTTGCTGTTTACAGTTTATCTCTATCTATCAGTCAGGGGCGTTACTTAAACAAGTTATTTTTTTTAATTACTTAATATATAAGTAATTTTTTATTTTAAAAATAATAAAATTACTTAATAGAGTTATTTTAATTTTCAATAGAAACATAGACTAAATGTAGTTTTCATGATTTCAAACACCATTTTATATGATAAAATAAAGAATTTATCAGATCTGAGAGGAGTATAGAGATAAAGGGTTACTTTGAAAATAATGACAAAAATATTATTTGAATAAGTTATTTTTAACATTTTTGAAAAAAAATAGCAATTACACTTACCTATTAAAGGCACATAATTGAATTAGGTTACAAATTATAAATAACTTCAGGTCTTAATTAATTCACAAGTATCAATCTATTTATATCAGTCTACCTTCAAGATTTTAGAGGAAAATGATAATTTAATAGTCCCAAGAGACCAATCTTTGACCCAGAAGCGTCGTTATGAAAGATAAGTGCGTTGGAAAGTTAATTAGTGTTTTTGAAGAATTAGTTTTTATATATCAATGGAAAAATAACCAGATAACTGTGAAAATTATTTAAAGCTAGTAAAATCTGTATTCTTAAACACCTATAAAAATAATATTTAGAAAAATAACTTATATAAGTTATATTTAAATTAGCCTCGTTTTCAACATTACTTGTATAGGTAATTTTAATTGTTACTTGTTTAAGTAATGCCCCTGACTGATCTATTATAATATTCAAGATAATAACCAAAAACTGCAAAATTTCCTTAAAATTACAAATTCAGAGGCAGCAACCCAACAACGGATTGTCTGATGCATCTGAAAATTTCAGGGCAGATAGATCTTGGCCTGATGAACATATTCACCCCATGTCAGATTTGCTCTAAATGCTTTAGTTTCAGAGATATAAGCCAAAAACTGCATTTTACACCCATGTTCTATTTTTAGCTATGGTGGCCATCTTGGTTGATGAGCGGGGTCATCGGATAGTTTTTTTATAACTAGATACCCTAAGGATGATTTAGGCAAAGTTTGTTTTAATTTGGACCAGTAGTTTCAGAGGAGATGATTTTTGTAAAAGTTAAGGGACGACGATGACGATGGACGCCAAGTGATGAGAAAAGCTCACTTGGCCCTTTGGGCCAGTTGAGCTAAAAATTGCATTCTGATATCTGATACATAGTTCTGTATGCAGATTTCTTAAGTCTAGTCTTGTAAGTGCTCTCCTGTGTACTATTCTTGCCAAATATTTAAAGAATTTATATCGAAGGTTTATATCAGATGGCTTAAAATTTCTCCACTGATTTTTTTCAAAAAACTAAAATCCATGAACATGTATTGTAGCTTTTGCTCATACCACATGTACCATGAAAATATAAGTACTTTCACAGTTTTTGAGTTATATGTTTTACAATTGGAAATGAAAATTAATTGTTGACACACAAGCCTGAAATTTTTTTACTTTATTTATATATGAAGAAGTACCTCTGCAACTGTCATTATCTGTATTACATCAGGCATTTCATTTGATGAAATTCTGAAAGTTAAGTCTGGAACTGCCACAACACGTACATCCTTGATCATGGTTTCCTCGACCAATCCTATACTACAAAAAGAACCATTTTCAAAATTAACCTTTCATCATTTTCATATACAGGGTACCAGGATTTGATAATTTAGGTCGAGTCAATCGATTGCGATCTTGTTTTAATCAGTTATTTAAGGTGGTTACAATATTTCATGGATTTTAAATATGTCAAGGGCTAAATATTTTTGTGAGGTTTTTTGTTCATGCTTTTCTTGTCACTGATTTTGATCTTCCTTAATGTTTATAGGACAAGGTACAATTTGGGGTAAAATTTTCCTTAACATAAACTGTAATCCAATGAAATATTTGGCTTCTATTCTTGTATGAAATATTTGCCTTTCATTGGTTACACAACCATAAATAGAGGCTCTAAAGAGCCTGTGTCCCTCACCATGGTCTATGTGCATATTAAACACAGGACACAGATGGATTCATGACAAAATTGTGTTTTGGTGATGGTGATGTGTTTGTAGATCTTACTTTACTGAACATTCTTGCTGCTTACAATTATCTCTATCTATAATGAACTTGGCCCAGTAGTTACAGTGGAAAATATTTTGTAAAAAATTACAAAAATTTACAAAATTTATGAAAATTGTAAAAAAATGACTATAAAGGGCAATAACTCCTTTAGGGGTCAATTGACAATTTTGGTCATGTTGACTTATTTGTAGATCTTACTTTGCAGTACATTATTGCTGTAATAATATTCACGATAATAACCAAAAGCTGCAAAATTTTCTTAAAATTACCAATTCAGGGGCAGCAACCCAACAACGTGTTGCCTGATTGGTCTGAAAATTTCAGGGCAGATAGATCTTGACCTAATGAACAATTTTATCCTGCAAGATTTGCTCTAAATGCTTTGGTTTCAGAGATATGAGCCAAAAACTGCATTTTACCCTATGTACTATTTTTTAGCCATGTCAGCCATCTTGGTTCGCGGGTGGGGTCATCAAACACATTTTTGAAACGAGATACCCTTATGATGATTGTGGACAAGTTTGGTTAAATTTGTCTAAGTAGTTTCAGAGGAGAAGATTTTTGTAAAAGATTACAAAAATTTACGAAAAATGGTTAAAAATTGACTATAAAGGGCAATAACTCCTTAAGGGGTCAACTGACCATTTTGGTCAAGTTGACTTATTTGTAGATCTGTCTTTGTTGAACATTATTGCTGTTTACAGTTTATCTCTATCTATAATAATATTCAAGATAATAACCAAAAACAGCAAAATTTCCTTAAAATTACCAATTCAGGGGCAGCAACCCAACAACGGATTGTCCGATTCATCTGAAAATTTCAGGGCAGATAGATCTTGACCTGATAAACAATTTTACCCCTGTCAGATTTGCTCTAAATGCTTTGGTTTCAGAGATATAAGCCAAAATCTACATTTTACCCCTATGTTCTATTTTTAGCCATGGTGGCCATCTTGGATGGTTGGCCAGGTCACCGGACACATTTTCTAAACTAGATACCCCAATGATGATTGTGGCCAAGTTTGGTTAAACTTGGCCAAGTAGTTTCAGAGGAGAAGATTTTTGTAAAAGACGACAGATGCCAAGTGATGGGCCAGGTGAGCTAAAAAGACAGTGTCTTAATACAATCATACAATTGATAAGACCTAGGTACGACCTATAAAATGGTGAACTGCAAGATATTGTGTTTTGTGGTAATAAGCATTGTGTATAAGCTTCAACACATTTGGTTGAAACTAACTAAAGTAAGAGAACGGAAACCAACTTTGGCAGACGTACAGACGGACAAGGGTAAAACTTAATGCCCCCTCTGCTACAGCAAGGGCATAAAAACTTGTTAAGAGTATTCCAAATGGGTCCATATGGGGACACTGAACTGCAACAGATTTTAAATTTGTTACTAAAGAGCCCTTTTGTGAATGCCCAATTTTGTCCACTTAAAAAACACACCAAAATGTGTCTATATGAAGTGAAAACATCCATTGTTTATGAATGCTTATCGTGTCAATATTTTTAAATCACTTAAACCTGTCGAGCATTATCAAATATTGATTCGTATTCACATATATGTTGTTTACAAATCCAATCAATATTAATAAAGGAACGGTAGTTTTGTTTTGTTGTTGTTAAAATGGGACAGTAACTATATAATCATGATAATAGCCCAGATACCATTTATGTAGGAAGCAGGCCATGCGATATCCTCCTATATTATTAAGATATTTAACATTTGGCATCACTGGGGTATATTTGTGCAAAAAAAGTTCACTTATAATTAATAAACGATAAATTTAACTGTACAAAACTAATCAATTACAATTTTTATGTTCATTCTAAGTATGCATGACATATTTGCCACTGGACATTAAGCAACCAAGAGTTAAATTATGCGTTGCAAATTAACAAACCGCGTTGCACAAACTTATGCTAATCAAAGCATTGTCAATGTTGTGATCCAGCCATATTCATAGCTAGTCTGATATTCTTCTAACCATACTTTTTTTAATATTTTTTCTCTTTTCATTTCCAATCTTACTATAAAATTTCTGTGTTATTGTCCAAATGTAGGGAATTTCACAATATTGATGCAAATATTGATATATTTATATATTGATATTTCAATTTTAGACTCTGTCAGATTTTTTTTTAATAAATGGTGGTACAACAGGTCATGAGATATTAACTGTGGTGAATTAAGACTGGGGTTGTTTCCAATTAATACTTACACCTTTGAGTGTAATTATTTGAAAATCATGACATTTGATAATCATACTGACTCTTACTTGCCAATTGAAAGAATTGGAGTTATACCATTTCAAAAAAGTGTGGGAATCAACTTAGATCTATTAATACACATGTTGACCCAAATTTCGTTGAATAACAACTTACACAAGCATATGATACTTATATAAAACAAAATTCTTATCAACTGATTCAATTGATGTACAAATACTTTTTCAAAATAATTCATAAATAGTAAATCATTACAAATTTTGATTTACAAAGGAACTATATGCAAGTGTATATCTAAAATAAAAGGGTTGTTCGTCCAATCTTTTCTAAATTCAAGGGCAAATAAAATGTCAAAAGTTGGCAGTTGATGATTAACATGATTAAAATGGTGTAGAAAGATTCCACAAATCATAAAAACACATTATAAGTTTCATGATATGTCTTCAACTTAGCATGGCTGAATCAATAAAACCACTGCAAGCAAAACGCATTTTTATTGTGCCATTCTTATTCTTATCTGGTGTCTATTTGAAAGCAGAAGTCATTGATATCATCTTTCACTGTGGATAGACAGGATAATGTTCCATGTCTTGGGCATTCGTCTTTACCAAACAGAATACCTTTATTTCCTCCAGATGTCGTTTGATCTGTTTTAGAATCCTGCAACCAAAACCAGACGTCTTTAATCATGTTTTCAAAAATTAAATTGCCATAAAAGTTATTGCCTTTACTGAGGACATATTATTGCTAAAAGTTTTGAGATGTTCTGGTGTTTTAAAGCGGACACGCTTTGCAAATAATAATAATTGAACACGTTTGGATCATTTAGGATTTTGAGGACACGTTTGGGCATTGTTGGGGAGATTGACACTTTTGGAAGTGTTACATATACATTGTATCATGTCTGTCTGAATTTCAAAATTATAAAGAAATAACATTTTCATTCCACTAATTAAGCTTGCTCATGTTGTTTCATTTCTTGTTGTAGCAAGATGTTGGTAAGGAATCTTACTGCTATTCTCAATTTAAAAAAAACAATATCTTACTGGTTTTACATGTATGTACATGTATTGTAACACAATAGTCCAGCAATGTGAAAAAAAAACCCTGAAAAGTCAGTCCTCATTCTGCAGTATGTTAAGGTTAAGCACAAAGTGGTTAAAGAAACAGTCTTGTCAATAGTCATGATAGTAATGGTCAAAATTTATTTTCACCATATTTTTTAAAGAATTTACCTTCCCTTTAGGTTACACATTCTGCAAAACTTCTCCAGCATTGTTGTGAACCTCATTTCTTCCACTGTTCTACAAGTCAACAACAAATCATAAAGTATTTCTTTTAGGTCATTTTGAAAGTCATGTCTTCCAGCTTCAATATGATATATCAAAACTCTGAAAAAAAAATCCTAATTATTTATATAAGAACTGGACACTGATTAGAGGTGCATAGAATCTGCTGTCGATTTGGAAACTTGTTCTATAATCTATTATTAAGTCAGACTTGGTGTCTATTTGAGTCGTACCTGTACATATATATATGCAAAATCAAATAAATGGGGAATATGTCTATGGGACACAGATGATGCCCCCGCTAGCATATCATATAAAGTTATAAAGGGCAGGGTTTCCCCGAGTCAATTATTTTTTTCGCCAACTTACATAAATATATTTTTCGTTTAAAATGTTCCTTCTTTCTAACCCCCCCCCATTTACTTTTTAAAAGATACTATAAAAATAGCAATATAGACATCATAATTTTGACTTCTGGGACACAAGATTCATCTTCAAAAGTTTATCGGATATACATTTCCCTTCCAGTTGAAGGATAAAGACTAAAGGCAGAGACTTTTCTTACTTTTCAACAGGTTTGGAACAACCCTCCAAATGTGGGATATCCCTTAAATAAGGGACTGTCCCTCAGACAAGGGATCATTTTGCTGTTGTAGAAAAGTAAAAAGAAAAATTTAGCTTTTTTTTAACTTAAGCGGGGAAAAATTCATTATATTTGGAACAACTTTTCTTAAAGAGGGGTCCACTTATTTTTTAAAATAAAGAAGATACATGTACATGATGTATAAGTCCAGGAATATTACAAAATTCTTGGACATGTTTTGACCATATAATACCAGATAGTTGTATAGTTCTTTGGGAAAAGTTTCTTCAAATGATATGAATATGTGCCCTTTTGTACTAAAAAGTGGTTTTTACAACAAAACATTTTTTTTTTTATCACTTGAAATTGATCCCTGATTTAAGGGATAGTCATTACATTGAAGGGTTACTTATTTGAGGAGTTGTTTCCAACCTGTTGAATATATTTCTTCATAACGACAGTTTTCTTTTCCGGACCATCGTAAATGAAAAAGTTGAGACGTAAAAATATGCTTGAAACATGTGCGTCGCCAAAACGAAAAATAAATAAAATGGATGAAATCAAATCATTATATATATTTCTTTCGCCAAATTCTTTCGCAAATGATGAATTTTAATCGCCACAATTTTTATTTTTTTGCAAAATGCGAAAATGGTGAACGCCAGCGGTAACCTTGAAAGGGACATAACTGAAGAACAGTAAAAGTGACGCTACTCAAATTTGTACTTGATCTGAGTTTTGTGGTTATATGTATTGTTTATAAGTTTTATAACATTTCGTTGAGGCAAACTGAAGGTAGAGAACGGAAACAAAAAATTCAGCAATTATTCCATTTGTAAAGGGGCATAACTTTAGAACAGTAAAAGTGACACCACCAAAATTCAAACTTGATCTGTATTTTGTGGTATTAAGCATTGTGTATAAGTTTCATAACATTTGGTTGAGGCTAACTTTAGTTAGGGAATGGAAATGAAAACTAGTATTTTTTCCATTTGTAAAGGGGCATAACTCTAGAACAGTAAAAGTGACACTACCAAAACTCAAACTTGATCTGTGTTTTGTGGTAATAAGCATTGTGAATAAGTTTCATAACATTTGGTTGAGGCAACCTAAACTAGATTTGATTTGATTTTTGGTGTTTTAACGCCACTTTTAAGCACTGCTTTTGGGCCAATTTTTATTGGTGGAGGGAGCCGGAGTGCCAGGAGAAAACCACCGACCTGTGATAGGAAAACTGACAATGCTAGTCAATTTAGATTGGAGTCGAGTGCACCCGCACAAGCGGGGTTCGAACTCACAACCTCAGTGTTGACTGGCTAGTGATTACAGTAGTAACTACTTAGACCACTCGGCCACTGAGGCCCCTCCTAAACTAGAGAACGGGAATGAAAAATTCAGCAATTTTTCCATTTGAAAACAGGACCAAAAATAAAGAATCTGAATATACGGTTAGATTTAGCATATCAGAGAACCCCAAATAATTCATTTTTTGATGAAATCAAACAACGTTTAATTTTGGACCCTTTTGGCCCCGAATTGATAAGGACCAAAACTCCCAAAATCAATTCAAATCTTCCTTTTGTGGTCATAAACCTTGTGTTAAAATTTCATAGATTTCCATTTAATTATACTAAAGTTATTGAGCAAAAAACAAGAAAAATGCTTATTTTGGCCTCTAATTCCTAAACTGTAGGGACTAAAACTCTCAAAATCAATCTCGACCTTCCTTTTGTGGTCAAAAACGCTGAGGCCAACATGATACCTATATACAACCAAAAAATTCACAATTTTTGCAGTTGTATGAAAACTGCAAAAATTCCGTGGCAGCAGCCCAACAATGGGTTATTAAAAATTGTCTGAAAATTTCAGGGCTGATAAATCTTGACGAATTGAACAATTTTACGCCATGTCAGATTTGCTAAGTAAAAGCTTTAGTTTTTGAGAAATATGCCAGAATAGGCATTTGACACCTTTTATAAACTAGATACCTTAAGAAACATTTATATAAAGATTGAAGATATATTGGCCTAGTAGTTTCAGAGGATAAGATTTTTGAAATATGAATCTAGACAGAAGACCACAGACGCCAAGTGATGGCATAAGCTCACATGGGGCCAAAAGCTGGTGAGCTATAAAAATGGCAGCAACTAAATTTTCCAAAAGCAGTACTTATAATGTGGCATTTAAACACCAAAAAACAAATTTTTTGTTCTTTGTTAATGTTTTTAAAACAATCAACTTTACATTGGAGGATCCAGAGGGGGGTTTCGGGGGTTGAAACCCCCCTTTTTTTGGCAGATCAATGCATTTGAATGGGGACAAATAGTTGGAACACCCCCTTTGTCCTGGGTTGGGAACCCCCATTTTTAAATTGGCTGGATCCGCCCCTGACTTTATATCTTTCTGAAGATAACATTTAACATGTAGAAGTGAAAACAACAACTTGAATAATTAACTTACACATCACTCTTGGAAGTATATTTTCTGTCAAATAATGCCTCTGGAGCCATCCATTTCACAGGTAGTCGACCCTGCAATATAAACATTATCCATTAATACTTATTGCATGATGGCTGCTTAAAATCCAATGGCCAAAGTATATATGCATGTTTAGGTTTTATATACCTATATGGAGTTATTTTCTTTCAGAACGACAGGTCATTCTTTTTCAGAATCAACCCTGACGATACCATGTTTCAATGAAATATGCTCAAAGGCATAAAATAATAACCTGTGTGAGGTCATTATTTTCCTCGATAAAAATGCAATCTATAATTTACTTCAAAATTATATTTTACTTCAAAATTATATTCGTCTGATAGTTTTTTGTTGCTGATTTGGAAATTTATATTTTAAAGTTCAATTGATGATAGATGAAAAAGAAACCTTCATTGCCCGCATTTTAATTTTAGAAACAAATAACGTGAAGCTTTGTTAATTTATCCCTACAATAAAGAAACATTATCATATACATGAGATGAATTTTAATACAGACTTTCATAAATAAAAAGAGGCTCTCAAGAGCTTGAATCGCTCACCTTAATTTTTTTGGTTAAATCTCTCATCAATGATTATTTTGGCTTTTCAATTTATTTAAATGTTCTTTGAATCGTCCTATTTTCTTCAAAAGCAAAAAAAAACAGGTGCTCCGCAGGGCGCAGCTTTATACGACCGCAGAGGTCGAACCCTGAACAGTTGGGGCAAGTATGGACAAAACATTCAAGCGTGATACAGCTCTGAATTTGGATTGTGATCAAAGTTTTGACATTACATGGTTTTTTTCACACAAAACAAATGTCAAGATTTTACAAATCAATTAAAGATTTCTTCTTCAAACTTTTTAAATCTAAAATTAAATAGTTGACACAGCATAGGTTTCTGACACAGAATGAATGTGGTCTAATGAACTTTTTTTTTTTTGCCTTTGAGCAATTCACTATGCTGTTGAATATTAATCCTCTCAAAAAAATGTTTGAAGAAATTTTCTTTTTATTTATGAAATCTGAAATGAGAAAAATTTACCCCCTCCTTTTTTTTCCCCATCCCTGTTTCCCTTTTTCCAAAACTGATATCAATTCATATTTCTAATGGAGTTTGCAACAATAACTACTCTTTTAAATACATCATAAAATATTAAAATGTAAAATAAAGTGCTTGTTATCACTGAATGGTAAAGATTGGTTGGTAGTAAAAGTGAATATACATTGTTTATTGTATAAAACAATAAAAAAAACTTCATCAGCAACATTTTATATTGGCAAATTTCCAATGAAGTTATTTACATAAAGTTATTGGCAAATAAAAATAGAAAATGACATCATAGTTATGTCTGGCAAATGTCCAACATACATTATCTAAAAACATTTTAGATAAGATAAGGAAAAAAAGCTTCATCAGCAACATTTTATATTGGCAAATTTCCAATTAAGTTATTTACATAAAGTTATTGGCAAATAAAAATAGAAAATGACATCATAGTCATGTCTGGCAAATTTCCAACATATATTATCAACTACTATTCTATACAAAGAAAGATAACTCCAATTGAAAATTAATTGCTATTGCACAATATTGTGCAATTAGATATTTCTTGCTATTGTGCAATACTGTGCAATTGAAAATTTCTTGCTATTGCACAATACTTGATATGGAATACTGATTTGGACCAACTTGAAAACTGGGCCCATAATCAAAAATCAAAGTACATATTTAGATAAAGCATATCAAATAAGCCCAAGAATTTAGTTTTTGTTAAAATCAAACTTAGTTTAATTTTGGACGCTTTGGACCTTAATGTAGACCAAATTGAAAACTGGACCAAAAATTAAGAATCTACATATACAGTTAGATTTGGCATATCAAAGAACCCATTTATTCAATTTTTGATGAAATCAAACAAAGTTTAATTTTGGACCCCCATTTGGACCAACTTGAAAACTAGGCCAATAATTAAAAATCTAAGTACATTTTTAAATTCAGCATATCAAAGAACCCCAAGGATTCAATTTTTGTTAAAATCAAACTAAGTTTAATTTTGGACCCTTTGGACCTTAATGTAGACCAATTTGAAAACGGGACCAAAAATTAAGAATCTACATACATAGTTAGATTCGGCATATCAAAGAACCCCAATTATTCAATTTTTGAAGAAATCACACAAAAAAAAAAGTTCAATTTTGGACCCTTTGGGCCCCTTATTCCTAAACTGTTAGGACCAAAACTCCCAAAATCAAACCCAACCTTCCTTTTATGGTCATAAACCTTGTGTTTAAATTTCATAGATTTCTATTTACTTATACCATGGAAGTATTATATTGACAGGAACTACTACGACCCGACTTCAAACGTTTCATCTGCGATGCCGCGCCGAATTTAATGACATGTTAATTAGCTTGAAACATGGCACGTTATTTACATAGCAGCATGTGGTGCCCTACAATATTGTCATTCTCGGTTGATTTCGGGATTACGGAAATAAACGAAGAAATCGAAAGTTGTGATAAATTCTTAGGAAACAGCAAAAGTTGTGATTGAAAGTTGTTTGTCTTACGTCCAGTGGCATGTATTTCATTCATATTCGGGACTGTACATATTGAAAATTGAGCCGATTTAATAAAGATTTAAAAAAAGACAATTTGATTATAGAGCAATTATAAGACTTACTCCAAATCCAGGGTTGGTATAACACCATGTTAAATAAGGCTTTACGTATATAATTATGAAATATCCTGACTGCCAAATATACATCACTGAATTCTGATTTCATGGACATGTATATGTTAAGTGCACTGTAAACCAGTTTCAGTTTACGTTTTTGATATAGACATTAAACCTTGTTTTTTAAGTGCATACATAAAGTATTAGATTTACAGTAGAAGTTGATAACTTTAAGATTTGTCCTTGTGAGAAAACAATACTCGGGTCATAAGACTTTTTTTAAATCTTGGCTAGTATATATATTGGCATAGTCATACATGTTCAAATGATAAAATACTGACCATGGCTTTATATGATCGGAAAAGTCTTTCAATTGCGGGTAGACATGAAGTTTTTATATTCACAATTAAAAAGATATTAACCAACATTATATAAATAGCTACACAACGAAGTGAGATCTCTGTTTTCTTCTGCTGTATTTTGTTGATGTTGGTACTTGTTCGATTATTTTCGTATTTTAAACTGGAAATTTCGACTTTCCAGGATTATCCAGTACCTTAACTATATAGATTACTCGAAACTTCACTGTTTTTTTTATTATCAAATATATTTATTTTTAACCGGCGGTAACCGGAACACACCTTAATTACGATTTAAACTTAACCCACAAACTAATGAAATATTGTCACTCACCACTTCAAAACGATGTAGTATTCAAAGTTCTCGTCCGATTTTCTTGTTTTGTACATCAGTCGATTTGTTTTGAAAAATTGAATAATTCTGAAAGACCACAGACGAGATTGAAATAAACAAAGGGGTTTTCCACCAGGTATTAGAGATAACCTTTCGCAATAAAAACCACGTGATGATAAGAAGTATGTCTGGTCAGTTTAGGACGGCGGCATCGCACATGGTCACAAAGGGCTATTAACGATAACATACTAATTAGTCAGTTTCCATATCTTTTCTACAGACCTCCCCGGGTTATAAATAAGTGCTAATAAATCGTTGTAGTTCCTGTCAATATAATACTTCCATGCTTATACTAAAGTTATGGTGCAAAAACCAAAAATAATGGCCACAGACCACAATTAATTCCTCTATCAGTTCTTTATAACCTTTTGCATCATTAAAAAAATTGCACCATGCACTTTTGTCCAATTTTTTGTGTGTGTAATGTATAGTCCTAGTCCAAATATATATCCAAAATTCAGAAAGATTGTAGCAATCACTTTTACAAATTTAGCCAATACACATCCATACCCCTATTGACAAGTCAAGAGATGTTCCGAAAACTGTAAATATTACCTTTTTGCACTTGGCCTAATCACTCATTCCAAATCAAAATAAGTTAAAATACAACATCCAAAAATTTATTTCATCTCTCTTCTTTCATTTCCACCAAAAAAAATCGAAGAAATGAGTGAGGAAGGGAAAGAAAAAAAATTAAAGAAAAATACACTCTAATTAAAAGGAACTATATTCGTGGACAACGAAAAGCGGGGTCATTAATTGTGGTCTTGGGCCTAATGCTTATTTGGGCCCCTTTTTGGCCCTTAATTCCTAAACTGTTGTGACCTCAACTCCAAAAATCAATCCCAACCTTCCTTTTGTGGTCATAAACCTTGTGTTAAAATTTCATTGATTTCTATTTACTTATACTTAAGTTATTGTGCGAAAACCAAGAATAATGCTTATTTGGGCCCTTTTTTGGCCCTTAATTCCTAAACTGTTGGAACCAAAACTCCCAAAATCAATCCCAACCTTCCTTTTGTGGTCATAAACCTTGTGTCAAAATTTCATAGATTTCTATTCACTTAAACTAAAGTTATAGTGTGAAAACCAAGAAAATGCTTATTTGGGCCCTTTTTGGCCCCTAATTCCTAAAATGTTGGGACCAAAACTCCCAAAATCAATCCCAACCTTCCTTTTGTGGTCATAAACCTTGTGTTAAAATTTCACTGATTTCTATTCACTGTTACTAAAGTTAGAGTGCGAAAACTAGAAGTATTCGGACGACGACGACGACGACGACGACGCAGACGACGACGCCAACGTGATAGCAATATACGACCAAAAAATTAAAATTTTTGCGGTCGTATAAAAATCATTTTCTCCTATGTTCTATTTTAGCCATAGGAGCTATGTTTCTTGACATACAAGGAAATAAAATATAAAATTTATACTAGATACTCTGAAACTCATTTAGCCTAAGTTTGGCTGAAATTGATACAGCAGTTTCAAAGGAGAAGATTTTTTAAAGTAAGTCAACATGATGAACAAATTGTGAAAAAAGTCTTTAAAGGGCAATAACTCCTTAAGGGGTCAATTGACAATTTTGGTCAAATTGACTTATTTGTAGATCTTACTTTGCTTAACATTTTTGCTATTAACAGTTTATCTGTATCTATAATAATATTCAAGATAATAACCAAAAACTGCAAAATTTCTTTAAAATCATCAATTCAGGGGCATTATACCTGAAAAACCAGTTACCCAATTCGGCTAGAAATTTCAGGACAGGTAGACCTTGACCTAATAAATACTTTAACTTCTTGTCTTATTTGCTCTAAATGCTGGAGTTTTTGAGATACGAGCCAAAAACTGCATTTTACCCTGTGTTCTATTTTTAGCCATGACGGCCATGTTTTTTGACGAAATAGAAAATAAAACACAAACTTAATTTTATACACCCTACTGATTATTCAGTTGAAGTTTGGTTGAATTTGGTGGAGTAGTTTTAGAGGAGAAGATTTTTTAAAGTTAGCAAATATGATGAACAAATTATGAAAATTTGTCATTAAAGGAGTCAATTGACAATTTTGGTCATATTAACTTATTTGTAGATCTTACTTTGCTGATCATTTTTGCTGTTTACAGTTTGTCTTTATCTATAATAATATTCAAGATAATGACCAAAAATTGCAAAATTTCCTTAAAATTACCAATTACAGACCTTCTAAAATTCAAACTGACCATTATTCCGTGCGTTCATCGTGTATCGTGCGTGTTGCGTGCGTGCATCGTGCGTGTATCGTGCGTGTACCAATCGTGCATTCATCATTCATCATTCCGTGTATTTTCCGTGTAACGTGCGTGCATCGTGTATTCTTAATCGTGTATCGTGCGTGTATCGTGCGTGTATCGTGCGCTCATCAATCATTCATTCTTAACCGTGTATCGTGCGTGTATCGTGCGTGTATCAATCATTCATTCTTAACCGTGTATCGTGCGTTCGTCAATCGTGTATAATTGTGTATATCAGATAACGTGCATTTGTCAAACGTTCATCTCTAATTGTGTAACGTTCATACATTGCGGTTTTTATATGATAGTCGGTTATGGTACCAGTCTTGTATTACAATTTTTTTCTGTTTGATTATAGGTTTATGCTGAATTGAAACATATATATAGATTTTAAAAAAAATCTTGCGTCTTATTGGGGATATCAATCCAGGAAAGTGGAAGGATATCATGTTTACTGGAAGTGGTGCGGCCCAGTAAAAACAGCAAACAGAAAGTGAAAAAAAAATGTTTTGACTTCAGGGTTACGTAACTTTTTATTCTTCGTGGCAAGACCCACTTTTTTTTCGATTAAATCACAATTTCACATAAGTACATACAAGATATGAACATGAAAAAAAATTTCTATGTAGCATTTTAAATTTTTTTTATTTTCAAAGATCAGCTGTTTAGCATGTAAGCCTATGGAGCAGTCAATTACAAGACTACAACCTTATAGAGCTCACCAAAGCTTATATTTTTTCTCACGGTTAAAGTATATGTATATATATATATATATATATATGTATGTTCCGACTTTAGATAAAATTTACAGTCATACTTACTTTCTTGTGAACACTTAATTAACTTCACCGTACATAACATTCATACAGATTCATGACTTTTTGTGTAAATATTTTATCATCTGTAAATATTTCGTGGTTATTCAGTGAATCTTGACTGGGACTGACACATTTTGATATAATGATACATGTTGTACGTACAAACAATAACATGATATTGACATTTCTACGACAGAAGAGTTAAAATTGGAACTTCTATTCAGCTGAGTAAAAGTGGACTAAAAAATATACTGTTGGCCAACTGTTATTTACGGAAGCGTTTAAGCGCCACACATTTTTTTTTTTTATTTTCTTCCTATGTTTGCGTTAAACGCAAACCTTTGCGTTTAACGCAAACCTTTTGCGTTTAACGCAAACCTTTGCGATATAACGCAAACCTTTGCGTTATAACGCAAATATCTTTATTTCAATTATTCATTAAGTTTTGTATATATGTCCGTCTGTCATTCATTTCGGATGTGATTTACTAGTAGATAAAAAAAAAGAAACATACATACAAGGCCAAATCATTATAATAAATATGCATAGGAATAATGGAATAATTGAAGTGCAATTATACATTAATTAAGACTGATTTGTGCATCAGAAGTATATAATTTAACAAGAAAATAGATAAAGTTTAGGGTATAGTCATATTAAAATTGAAAGATCAAAAATAATGTCATACAATTGTGAAACCTCCAAGTCAAATAGACATGTTTAATGATCTTTCTGTTTTAAAATGAATTATTAATAAGGAAACAATTTTTTTAAATCTCAGAATTTGATCAAGATTCTTTGATAGAAAGTCATTGAATTTTCATTTCAATATAATGAAGTATTTTTAAGATGCTTGGGTAGCAATTTGAATAGAGAGAACATAATTTTATTAATAAAACAGCTTCATTCTATACATTTATTGCCAAAGGGTTGCTTGTTTGAATGTAACTTACTTTACACAGTTCTCAAACGAGAGCTTACTTTGGAAGTATATTTATATTTGGTTATAGCTATATTAGCAGGGTTGATTTTTTTCTTAGGTATAACCTCAATTTACTCAATTTTCTTTGTAATATATATACTAGTAGTAACTTGGATATCGTTTTTGGGGTCCTTTATAGTTTGTTGTTTAGCGTGAGCCAATGCTCCGTGTTGAAGACCGTAATTCGGCCTATGATGGTTTACTTTTACGAATAGTGACTTAGATGGAGAGTTTTCTTATTGTCACACATACCACATCTTCTTATATTATTCTGCTCATTATTAGTCATTGATATGATCTAATTATTCAAGCAGTTTACTTTGCAATTACTACAAAGGTGATAAATTTTATTATATACAGCCTCCTCCATTAATAACTACTGTTTCCTTTGAATCTTGAATAAGAAATAAGATAAAACAAATGTTTGCGTTAAACGCAAAGGTTTGCGTTTAACGCAAACATAGGAAGAAAAAGAAAAAAAAATGTGTGGCGCTAATACGCTTCCGTAGTTATTTGTTAAAAATATTATGTCAATTAAAAACAAATGTGCTTTTGCAAAATTTAAATGTGGGGTAGCTCCACTAAAAAAAATAGAAACTGGAAAGTATGAAAGAAAAGAAGTCCACGAGATGACATGTGTTGTAGCTCTACTATTGAAGATGAACTTCATGTCATTCTATGTAGTTTTAAGACAAATATTATACATTTTAATGAGCATTTTAACCTATAATTATCAGATAGCGAAAATTTTATATTTTTATTTAATAACGGCAATGTTGCTGCTATAGTCGCCAAAAACACCAACAATATTTTATCGAAAAGAAACTATACAAATCCTTGGTTTTAAATCCTAGGTTAGATGATAATTCTTCGCTTATTTGGCAAATTCATATGCTACTAAGATATTTTCAAATATTTAAGTTTTGATAAATACCATTATAAATATCATTTTTGTCTTAGTTTCTGATGGTCACATGCACGTTATGTTATTCCGTTGAGAAAATACAATATACAAGATTGTCGGGTAAATGTGGATTGCGGATTAAAATGTTAAATGTCAAACTTGAATTAACAAATTAAACTGAGGCGAATTAACATGAATATGTATATTCTCTTCAACAGTGTTTGAATTCTCTGTTCTGAATTTCATTTAAACAAAGCTAAAATGTTTTGTGGAAAATTGAATAAAAATAAACATTATATGTATTTGAAGGCATTATTTTAATAAAACAAATATAAGATCACGCAAATATATCATGTATTATTTTAAATTAAGGACTTTTAAAACTTGACATTGGATTTACAAGTTTAAGATATAATCTTGTTTTTTTTTGTTTTTTTTTGTTTTTTTTTTTTTTTATAAAATCGTTAAATATATGGTATTATCATAACAAGTCTTTATTTGAATGGAATAAACATGGAACACTTTCACGGATTAATTTTTCATTGTGTTCATGGTTGCCTATCAATGACACCGTTTTTAATGTATGCCTAAAAGATTATCATCCGGAAAAATAATTCACAATAGTACGTTGTTACTGACTAGGTTGGTCCCCTCCGTAAAACATTCAGTATGCCTTCGGAATATACAAATATTAAGGTATGGTCAAGAATTTCAATAACGGCCGGGAAACAGACTATAGTTGTTAACCTTCTATGATTATCAAAGAATGACGGATGTTTTTTTTTCGGTACGTCTAAACACTGCTAAGGAGTCCTTAGTGCACGAAGGCTTTGACTATACAATGCCACTAAGGACTAGAAGGTTTGCTGTTTATGTATTATTTTTATATATCATGTTAGAGATTGATATTTAATGCATAAATTTCAAATTTTACAGAAAAATAATCATAAATAAACGAGATATTCAACATTATTTAGACACGTGCCGGTTTTTCTTTGATATGCCGAAAATCAATGTTCAAACCGTTTGACACGTGCCAAATAACATATATATATATAGCAACTGATTAAACAATGACGATCTTTTTTATTTTAAGTGATTTAAAACAATTGTATCGAAAAGATTTATGCTTCAAATATTTAATTAATGTGTTGTTCTTATTTAAAATGATGAAAAGGACAAATAATTTTGCTGTTGTTTCATTTCGTTTGCAACAAAATTGTTTGCCATAGGAGCACGACTTTGATGTGCGCCAACTTATAAATAAGAGTGTGGTCAGCTTGTTAAAATGTTTATGTAAGATATACAGAGACAAAAGGAATCTATATATTTATAAGTGTTTTGTTTTTATTTTAATTCCGACAAAGATGCGTGTAAATACAAATGGTTTCACTAAAAATATGAGTAAATTCCGAAAACCATCATAAGAAACAACAAAGAAGTTTCATGAAATGGATAAGCGGTTCTCAAGTTACAGTGCGACATGCGGACGGACGGACGCCGGACATTTGTATACCATAAAACGTCCCGTCAAAATGTTGACGGGCGTATAAAAAAGCGTAGTGCGCCCGTATGTCAGAAAGAAATCTGATTTGTATGTTTTTTGTCGAGTCTTCGACTTTAGTCGAAAAATCGAGACTTAGCGATCCTACATTCCGTCGGCGTCTCTGAAATTTAATGACTGTTTCTTAAACTATCCTGGATTTCTATTAAACTTGGACAGAAGCTTGTTAATAATCATAAGATAGTATCAAGAAGTTTTAAAACACTTATTAGATTGATAAACTGTCCTGGGTTTTTATCAAACTTGGACAGAAGCTTTTTTCAATCAAAAGATAGTATCAACAGGAATATTTTATTGATTTATTTCCTCATTTTTTTTTAACAAATTGTCTGTTTAACATATTGTATGAGATAATTTATGAAATAATTACTGTGGTGTGTTCATTACTCACTGTTGAAGGCCGTGGGGTGACTTATGGTGAAAACTTCTGTGTCATTTTATTTCTTGCGATGAGTTGTCTCATCCCCAATCATACCACATCTTTTTCTTGTTATCAAAACTTCAACACGTATTTTCAAAAACTTTAAGAACGATTGTACGAATATGTATTGAAACCTCGTAACCAGCTTCAACATGTTCATGTGTGGACAAGTATCATTTAAATATATAAATATTTAAAACACGTATTCAAAATGGCGATTAACTGGAAACAACAAAGTATTAATACCAGAATTTGTGAAAACGCTCCACGAACAACTCAAACGACGACTTTGACGCAATGGAGTGTGATGGTTTATAAAACGCGGGATATCTTAATTAAAGTCTACATATGTGCAATTATTATGAGCAGTATATTTGTTTCAATGTCAGTATATAAAGCATTTGTTTTTTAGGAATGCACCTTTTCATTTAAGATATATTTCCGTGAAGTAACCTCGAAAGATTAGTCACATCACTAAAAACAATAAGGGAAATGAAACTTCTTCTCGCATGTTGCACTTTGGGTAATAGTTCTCTTCGACAAAATACTGCCTTGAACTCAATTTTGGTATAAATATAAAGAAGCCAAAATTTGGTTCTGAAATGTATATTTTTGTAAACTCTAAAAGCTAGGTAGCATATCCCTTCATTGATATAGCCTCTTAAATTCGACAATGTTTAGAGACAGTGCTAGGGCTGTTAGCAAGTCAAGGTCGCTAAACTTTCATTACCCGTTTAGAGATTTTCTGAAAATACAATGGCTTTTGCCTTATTCGAAACAAAAACATTAGCAAATATAACTGCTGGCCTTCGGCTGTCAATTGTTCTTTTCGGGTTGTTGTCTCTTTGACACATTCCCGATTTTCATTCTTAGTTTTAAAATAACTAAAAATACTATTTACAATTGTCAGTTCAAAATACATATAAGAAGTCAGTGCGTTGATACATGTTATATTCTACTGAATTTACTATATCCGTTATTATTACGTAATATATATAATATATAAGTCCTGTGTCCAGGTGGAAATAACGGGCCGTAATAAAGGGCAGAATCAATTTGCGCCAATTGCAGTTTTGAAAAGGTATTAATTGCGCCACTGTCTTTTATTTTGATGGTATTAATTGCGCCAATAAATGAAATGAAATTGCGCCAGATTTACCTGTAAATATTTTTTACCTATATCATACATGTACATGTTTTACCAATATCATACATGTATTATAATTAACCTTTCCACTTTAAAAGATTTAACTGAAAACTTATCAAATTTAAGAAAACTCACCAAAAAATAAATTGTTTAGTAAAAGAATATTTTTTCACGAGTCAAGATGTCTAATATACCATTCAAAAACTAGAGTCTGATAGAGGAAAACCGGTCATCATTGTTGAAGAACACAAATTCCGTCAGGCATTTGTAAAGAACTAATGAGTAGAGAAGTAAGCAGAAAGGAATATGTGTCTTTTCTCAACTACAAAAACCAGCCTTTAATTCAATGATGAACAGAGACATTTTATATTGTTTTAACTGTATATATATACGAGTGAACGTTTTAATTCAGCATACATTTCGTTATTAAAATGACTTTAACTCCGCCAGTCGGTAAACTGCCGGACCCAAGCCCAAAAATAGGAGGATGGAAGTCAATCATTTAGTTGTTATATATAAATAAAAATAAATAAAATTGGCGCAATTAGATGATTATTTCATTGGCGCAAATGATACCTATAATTTTGAAAATTATGTGGCGCAAAAGAAGTATTGGCGCAATTAAGTTGTGGCGCAAATGAGTTACTTTTTGGCGCAAAAAGATATCGCCCGTAATAACAATATGTGATTTGTATGTCAGGTGAAAGTGACAACGGGTGGTATGTATACTAAAATGTTTATCGTCTTCCATTATACATGAGGGTGTGAATGGGGGTTTATAGAAGGAAATTATAGACAAAAAAATAAAGAATACAAAAAAATAACCAGACAAATAGAAAAGAAAATGATGAGGTACTAGAATATATGGAATAAAGAATGATCGGCAAAAGGTAAAACGAATTATAAAACAAATTGCCTAAAAATACAGAAATACTGAATCCCCATTCAGACCCTCATGATCTGACATTTAAAGCTTTAGGACATTTATGGGCATGCGATACAGTTTTAGACCGACAGTGATTTTTTTAGAAAATCAATTTGTACATGTGTATATGTGCTAAAAATTATATCTTCATGTGCTAAATTTAAAAGACAAATGGGTTTGAATTATTCGACATTTCCTTAATATTTCGGTTTGTTGGACATTTCTGTCCTTTGAGCTGTTTGTTTTTCAGGAAGGAAAATAATGTTTGCATCGAGAAAAATAGCCCCTCCCCTATAAATGATCATTAATTTACCTAAGTGGGAGCTTAAATTTTGGAATCAATCGCGAGGCCTGACTGATTACGAACAGCAAACAGTGGATACACCAATTCATTGATATGTATGAAAGACAACGACGGACACAAAATGATTGCACTGAATAATTTCAACTACCATTGAGATAGATTTTTCAAATCTCCTTATCAAATTAGACAAGCATTTCAAAAAACCCTTGGGATATCTATTACCGTTAGGTTTCAAATTGGAATTAAAAATTGCATTTTCCCAAAGAGTTTTAGGTAAAACCCCCTGAATCTCACCTCCTAGAAATTTGAAGTGTCAGCTAAGATGTTTGAAAATATGTATGAATTTTCTTACATACTTGAAATTGGAAAGGAATATAAACACATTCAGTATGTTTACTGTACAAACAAACAACAGACACCAATTGTGTCTTATATTGTTGAAGTCATTTTTACTGAGAGCAAAATTTGATTAATTGATTATTCAGTGGTTGTTTAAACGTCCAGTGGCAAACATTTCATGCATATTCAGGACGAAAAGTCGTTTCAGAAGTATATAATGAAGTATTTGGTATTACAAATGTTAATTTCTAATTATTTAGTAAATGTCATTTTCTTAGGTAGTTCTAATTAATTTGTACGAATCAAATTTTTCTGACAAAATAATATCTTTTGCTCTCAATTAAAACATACGATTCTGATAACAATGGATAATATAAGGAACTTTGTAACTTAAAAAAAGAAATCATGATTGTTTAATCAGGTGTTATGTCAGTTCGCTTGTGTCAGTCGGATCACTGATTTTCGGCAATATCAAGGCAAAAATCGACACGTTCTAAAGATTGTTTAACTACTCATTTGTTGGTGAAATTATAACCTAATATGTCCTGTTGATAAGTATATATGTACAGAACTACAAAAATTTGCAGTGAATGTTAACATAAAAGAATCAAATAATTTAAGCTATGCTTGTAGTGAAAACGAAAACAGCTTACAATATTTTTTAGATATATATATACATATAAAGGGAGCGTCTAAACACCTCCTAGGCCGCCTTGGTGCACTAAGCTGATGAAACTGCACTAAGCCCATGATTGGATGATGCTATGATTGAAATAAACATACCATCGGACGTAGTTTTTCATGAAGATAATGTATCTGAAATTTTTAGTCATTAAAAATTGTAGTTAAGTCGTAATTTGATTTTTTTCTGTCATCAAAGTGTTTTCCGACGGCACGTGCCAGCTGAGCGTGCCAGTAATTAACCAGGTAATAAAATCACTGATCCATGAAGAAATAAAGAAACATAACAATTACACAGCATATATATAATTACACCTTCTTGTTTGTCGTGTTTTATATTTTGCTTATGCGTGTATTTTGTTTTTGTAGGATTTAAAACAAAACTTTGAATTTCTTTCTTTTTTGTGTGTATTTTTTATAGGTTATTTTGAATTTATGATACTTTTATTTGTTTTTAATCAATACTTCATTGTTATTCGAAAGTGCACAATAAACGACTATTATCATAAATTCATTAAATAAGAGGCTTCCCAGTGCAGAAATAATCAAATCAAATCAAATCAAATTAAATAATTTTATTGCCATATAAATCTGTGAGATGTGGGGTTTAGTATTATTTTAAGTTTAAGTATGTCATCTTTAGCAGTATCTTTCCACACTGAATTGATTTCTATGAAGTCAAAATATTTGTTTCTATAAAATTTATATTTAGGGTAGTTGAGAAAGAAGTGTTTTATGTCCTCTATCTCATTACAAAATTTGCAATATCTCTGATCATTTACTGATCATTGACCTTAATATACATATACAAAAAGTATCTAGAGCATTTTATGACAATATCTCTCTAAAAAGGGTTAGCTTCAGATTCAATATTTTATTAAAGTCTGTACACTTGTAATATAATCATTATAATATAAACATTGAATAAAACAGCAATTTTGTATATTAAAATACAAGTGCCATCCTATAAAGAGTTATGAGAGACTGTAGAAATTAATCTAAATTATCACCATATAATTATCATTTAAGGTTGTATTGCGCGACCTTTATTTGCTTTTATTTTCGTCATTCCATCTCTGGACATTGGTGGATAGTTGTCTTATTGGCAATCATAACTATCTATTTATATGAAATATAAATTTAATAATTACCTCTTGCAGAATTTCAAGCGGTCTGTCATACTTGTTCAAAATGGTTTGCAGTGAACCCCAAGGACGCCACATTTTAACTCTTATATTTGAAATAAGTTTGTCTATTTTTTTTGTGTCTATTCGTGCAAATATTGAAACACTAAATGGGGAAGAATAAAAGAAAGAAATAGAGCACAATATACTCCGCTTGTTTTTACTATATTTACGCAAATCTTTTATTTCGAAAAGCGCAAACAAACACTTTTTCCAAAAATAAATAACTTAAAAAGCATCACAGACCTTTTATCATTACTAATTTATTAGGAACAAAGAACATTATTTACTAGTTAAAAGATAATCCCTCAGAATTGATGGGATCAATTAACAAGGTGATCAGACATGCATTACATAAGTAGAGCGCGTGTCGCGTTAAAAATGTTAATTACTGTTAAATCTCTTTATATCATCGAACCAACTTTTAACATATGTTTTTAATATAATGATTTATCTTAATTAATGGTCTTGGTGCATATTTAACCTTTGCTTCATATCCTTAGTGCAGTATTTATAAATTCGTCAAGCTTCATTGGATTCAATCAACAGTATGACAACTGGACACATTACACAAAATCGGCGCGTGCCATATAAAATGTTAATAACTCTTATATTTCTGAAATGTTTACACCAAAATTTAAATATATGCTCTTTATTCAAATCTGTAACGTACTGAATGACCTTGGTGCTTATTTGACTGGTCCATCATGGGCTTAGTGCACTTCCTGGAGCTTAGTGCACCAAGGCGGCCTAGGTGGTGTTTAGACGTACCGCATATATAATCGTTTATAAAATGTATCCGTCAAAGTGAAAAAATATATAACATGTAAAAATACATAGATCATTCATTAATTTATTGCAATCAATTAGGGAGCTACCATTTGATTTTTATGGGGGGGCTAGGATGAAATTTGAAAAAAATAGGCAGGACAGGAGTTTTGATTAAAAAAAAAGGCAGGATGAGCAACTTGGTAAAAAAAAAGGCAGGATGAGAATTTTTGTAAAAAAAAGTCAGGATAAACTAGTAAAAAAAAAAGGCAGGACCGAATAGAGTAAAAAATAAAAAGGCAGGACAGAGATTACAACTAAAAAAAAAAAGCAAGACAAATTTTTTCATCCTAGCCCCCCCCCCCCCCCATAAAAATCAAATGGTAGCTCCCTTATATCAAACATGTTAGTTAAACTAATTTCTAGAACCAGTCACTCTCTGTAGATAAAATGCGTCGGACATTGTATGCATAAAAATAAAATCTCGATTTTTAACTGTATGAAATAAAATTAGTAAGAGTTTCGCGGAACACAATGTCTCGCCTTCGTTTGCCGTAAACTTGAACTCTCAGGGTGAGGCTGAACAAAATCAAGACATGATTGTTATGAGCTTCTGTCCAAGTTCACAAATATTTCCGGTGCCTATAATATAGCCGACTTTAATTAAGTTATTTGAATCTGAGCTGGCAAAATAGCATATTATCTATTATGGTGGTATCGGCAAAACAGCTACAAGTATTGCCTTTAATGAAAATGCATATCAATTTTAAATACTATTCTAAATAAAATAGCTTTGAGAATCGTGTAAAAAGCGTTCGTTGTTCAGTCGTCAATGAATCATTCAACGTGCGTGTATCGTGCGTGCGTGTATCGTGTATTTATCATTCATCGTGCATCGTGCGTGTATCGTGCGTTCATCATTCATCATTCATTTTGCGTTAATCCTCCGTGTAACGCTCATCGCTCATCGTGCGTGTATCGTGTATCGTGCGTGTACCGTGCGTGTATCGTGCATTCACCGTGCGTGTATCGTGCGTGCGTGTATCGTGCGTGTGGTCAGTTTGAATTTTAGAAGGTCTGTAAGTGGCAGCAACCCAACAATGGGTTGTTTGATTCATCTGAAAATTTCAGGGCTGATAGATGTTGACCTAATGAACATTTTTACCCCCATGTCAGATTTGCTCTAAATGCTTTCGTTTTTGAGATATAAGCCAAAAACTGCATTTGACCCCTATGTTCTATTTTTAGCAATGGCAACCATGTTTGTTGATAGATCAAAACTTCGGATACAATTTATAAACTAGATACCCTAAGGAACATTCAGTTAAAGTTTGGAAGTATTTGGCTTAGTAGTTTCAGAGGAGAAGATTCTTGAAATAGTTTACGACGACAGACGATGGATGACGACGGACGCCAAGTGATGGCATAAGCTCACATGGCCCTTTAGGCCAGGTGAGCTAAAAAGCCAGATTTAACATAATTTCGTGTGTTAGATTTTGAAAATCTTATTGAGTCACACTGAATAGGTTGGTTGATTGTTGGTTGCTTGCTGAACGTCCAGTGGCAAATATTTCATGCATGTTCAGGACGATAAACGCTGAATAGGAAATCAAACTGTGACCTACATGTATTTATATTCGTCTTTGTGTCAGTTCTTAACTGTTTTAAATTTATGTATTCTTTTACTCTATCAAATGATCAACTAATAAGATAATCTTATATTCTATTGAATAACATAAATGTAACTCAGAAAAGGGTCGGGTGCGCAGGGTATACAATTATATCCTGATTATCTGTTAATAAAATGTATTGCTATTCAAAAGACAATCTTTCTGAATTTTTCATTCGATTCAATTAAAATTGTTAAAAAAATAACCACTTTTCCGCGATAGAAATGACATTACAAATAGAAAAAAAAAACATACCCCTCCCCCTTTTCCATAAACTAAGTGGTACAATAAATTACTTACAGTGTGTCTTGTATTTGTCATACACCGTTATCGGATGGTAACAATACATTTGTGTCTTACTTCATGCAGTTACAGTAATATTCTTATTGTGTATGGATAATATTTTTTAAAAGGTTTATATCTAGATTAATTAGTGAGTTTTATTTCACATTCTAACTGAGTCGTAGGGTGTATTAAAACCTGAACGCATTAGAAAGGAATATCCCACTTTAGTGTTGTCGGTAAAATAGGATACTAAATTTTGCAAATCTTTATAAAAACTAATTTTTTTTTGACGGTATATAAGTCAGATAATGCATATTTTAAGGTTTTTCTTGTCGTAGAACACCTCTCGGGTTGTCAGGATTGCTCAGAGAAAGACCTCCCTACGGTCGGTCTTTCATTTGATCAATCCTGACACCCCTCAGGGTGTTCTAGGACAAGAAAAACCTTAAAATAAGCATTATCTATAACATAATGTTAACAATATGAATTTATAATACTTTGTGTTGAATTCTTAACTGAACTGAAATCTTATTTTTATACCTTACATTATATAGTAATTAGTTGATTGGCTAATACCGAATCATGTGTCATAGTTTAATTTCAATGTATTTTCTAACAAAAAATATGTCCAGAGTACACAGATGCCCCACTTGCACTATCATTTTCTATGTTCAATGGACCATGAAATTGGGTAAAAATCTAATTTGGCATTAAAATTAGAAAGATCATACCATAGGGAAAGTGTGTTTTAAGTTTCAAGTTGATTGGACTTCAAAATCTTAAACCTGGAGCAGAACAGATGGAAGAACAGACAGACAGATGCCCAGACTGGAAAACTGGGGCATAAAGTATGTTCCCTTGAATTTGACAGTTGCAGGTAATTAATCCTATATTTTATTACAGTACATTAAACATTTATGGGTGGTTAACATTTTTCTTTGGTATTTCAAAAAACCATTACTTTTTATTTTGGGTTTCAGTAGAATTTTTTGGAAACTTGAGGTTACTAAAGCGTATAACACATATTAAATTAAAGAACCTTAGTGAGCACGCTCACATACCCCACTTCCCCACATTGTCATTGGAGAAATTAAATAAGTATAAGAAAAAAAAATTGTATAAGAAAAAATATTGAATAATAATTTCCTGTCAATATACACATCTACATAGTATGTCCTTATTATCTATAAAATTTCATGAAATTCTGTTGTGTGTTTTCAGAGGAGTTGAGATGACAAACTGTTGCAGACGTACATTGAAGCAAATAAGTTCAAAGGGGCATAACTCCTAGAAAAAATATTGAATCGTAATTTCCTGTTGATATGCACATCTACGTAGTATGTCCTTATTATCTACAAAGTTTCATGAAATTCTTTCGTGTGGTTTGAGAGGAGTTGAGATGACAAACTGTTGAAGTAGTACATTGAAGCAAATAAGTTCAAAGGGGCGTAATTCCTAGAAAAAAATTTGAATCGCAATTTCCCGTCGATATGCACAACTACATAGTATGTCCTTATTATCTGAAAAGGTTTCGTGAAATTCTGTTGTGTGGTTTGAGAGGAGTTGCGATGACAAACTGTTGCAGTAGTACATTAAAGTAAATAAGTTCAAAGGGGCGTAACTCCTAGAAAAAAAATTCAATCGTAATTTCCCGTCGATATGCACAACTACATAGTATGACCTTATTATCTGAAAAGGTTTCGTGAAATTCTGTTGTGTGATTTAAGAGGAGTTGCGATGACAAGAAACAGGACTGACGGACGGACTGACGGACGGACGGACTGACGGGTCAAAAACATTATACCCTGCGCAACTTTGTTGCGTGGGGTATAATAAGGGGGTATTTGATTGGTTAACTTCAAGTGATGGTTATTTTCTTATATGCAATGAAATGTCATGTCAAATTTTTTATGAAAAGTGCAAATTTAACAGACTGATTGGGGGAAATCAATGGTCGTATTACACCTTTAGTTTTTGTTCAAAAATTTCAGGGCAGATAGATCAAAGCCTGATGAACATTTCAACTCATTTCAGATTTACTGTAGATGTTTTAGTTCCAGAGATATAAGCCAAAAACTACATTTTACCCCTTTGTTCTATTTTTAGCCATGACAGCCATTTTTGATAGTCAGGGTCTTAAATTTAAGACACAATTTTCTGAACTATATATACCAATAGTGATTAAGTCCAAGTTTGGTAACATTTGGTTTATTAGTTTTAGAGAAAAAGATTTTTGTAAAAAGTAATGGACAATGACAACGACAGACAACTGACACAAAGTATTGAGAAAAGCTATCTTGACCCATAGGGCCAGGTGAGCTTTAAATGTCTTACATCTCCAGTCTTTCTGTAATAATCCACATTGGTAAGATTTCTGGTCAAACCAAAATCTGCTATTTTTAGTACATCTTCAGCAACTAACACATTTCTTGCAGCTAAATCTCTGTGAATACACTGTAATAGAAAAACAAAAACTATTAAATCATATTTAAACTTGACCTCTTTGTCCATACAAGAAGGAGTGCTCTAGTGTTACTTATCTATTCTCTATATGAGCAATCACAAAGAAATTATTTTTTACCACTACAAGCTGACAAAATATGCATTTTTCAGTTTAGCTGTTTACCAAGTATGAAGCTAACAAAAAAAATTCAGACTAGAGGCTCTTAAGAGCCTGTGTCACTCACCTTGGTCTATATTCATATTAAACAAAGGACATAGATGGATTCATGACAAAATTGTGTTTTGGTGATGGTGATGTGTTTGTAAATCTTACTTTACTGAACATTCTTGCTACTTACAATTTTCTATATAAACTTGGCCCATTTGTTAGAGAGGAAAATATTTTGTAAAATTAAACAAAATTTACCAAAGTTTAATGAAAATTGCTAAAAAAAATTGACTATAAAGGGCAATAACTCCTTAAGGGTTCAACTGACCATTTAAACAAAATTTCCTTTAAGATATTAGCTTTTGATCATAAACAAGCTTAAATATAGTCTCTGATGCATGATTTTTTTATTATTAATTGTTTTTGGCTTTTAACTAGCTGTCAGTACTCTCAAATCGTATTTTCTTGTTAATATAACCTGTTGATACTTTTCATAATGTTTTTTTGTTATTTTATATGGATCTTGTCTTGATTTGATTTTTTAAACCAGCTTTGATTATTTGGAATATCTACTAATTTTCACTTCTTTTTTTTTCTTCAAAAAAGTGATTATTTTCGAAGGGTTAAATATTTCGTGGTGGTGTCTTGCCATGGCTTTGTTTGGACTTGTTTGTTTGCTTTTTGGCCTTGAATGTTTGTCCCTAATATTTTATTAACTGTACATTTGCATTCAGGTATCGCAGTTCAAATTTATTCGTTCATAGTGTGCTAATTTATGTTTTTTGATTGAGTTATAAGCCATCCAATTGATATTTTATCGTGTGGTTTTCTATGTTGTGATGTTATGCTATTGTTTCAGAAAAAGGGAGAAGGTTTGGTACCATTAACACATTTAATCCCACTACAAATGTTTGCACCTGTCCTAAGTCAGGAATCTGATGTTGTCGTTTGTTTATGTGATTTATACATGTATCTCGTTTCTTGTTTTTTTTATATATATTAGACCGTTGGTTTTCCTGATTGAATGGTTTTACACTAGTAATTTTGAAGCCCTTTATAGCTTTTTGTTCGGTGTGAGCCAAGGCTCCGGGTTGAAAGCTGTACATTGACCTATAATGCATATGGTTTACTTTCATAAATTGTTATTTTGATGGAGAGTTGTCGCATTGGCACTCACACCACATCTTCCTATATCTATTTTGTGCAAATTAGAAATAGTATAAGAAAGTTATTAAAATTTCAAAAACTTAAACCACAGAGTGAATGTGTTGTTTTCTAGCGGAAGATCTAATATAAAAAAGAAGATGTTATATGATTGCCAATGAGACAACTATCCACAAAAGACCAAAATGACACAGACATTAACAACTATAGGTCATCGTACGGCCTTCAACAATGAGCAAAGCCCATACAGCATAGTCAGCTATATAAGGCCCCGATAAGACAATGTAAAACAATTCAAACGAGGAAAACTTACGGCCTTATCTATGTAAAAAAATGAACGAAAAACAAATACGTAACACATAAACAAACGACAACCACTGCATTACAGGCTCCTGACTTTGGACAGGCACATACATAAATAATGTGGCGGGGTTAAACATGTTAGCGGGATCCCAACCCTCCCCCTAATGTGGGACAGTGGTATAACAGTACAACATAAGAACGAACTATAAAAATCAGTTGAAAAAGGCTTAACTCATCAGATGGACAAAAAATACAAGTGGACGTGGCCGGGTAATAAGTCCATTTAAAAGTAAAATACAGAAAAACATGGATTTATTTTTTTACAAAATTTACTTCTGGCTACTGTTTTATGATCATAAACAAGCTAATGTCAAAGTTTGGTACAAACCCAGGATATTTTAAGAAAGTTATTGAAATTCTAAAAACTTTAACTACAGAGTGAATATAATGTTTCACTGAAGAAAATTTAAGTCCATTTATACGTAAAATATGGAAAAAATGGAACTTTATTTTTACAAAATTTACTTCTGGATACTATCTTCTGACCATAAACGAGCTTCTGTTCAAGTTTGGTACAAACCCAGTATAGTTTAAGAAAGTTGTAAAAATTTTAAAAAGTTAAACCACAGAGTGAATGTGTTGTTTTCTAGCGGAAGATCTAATATAAAAAAGAAGATGTTATATGATTGCCAATGAGACAACTATCCACAAAAGACCAAAATGACACAGACATTAACAACTATAGGTCATCGTACGGCCTTCAACAATGAGCAAAGCCCATACAGCATAGTCAGCTATATAAGGCCCCGATAAGACAATGTAAAACAATTCAAACGAGGAAAACTTACGGCCTTATCTATGTAAAAAAATGAACGAAAAACAAATACGTAACACATAAACAAACGACAACCACTGCATTACAGGCTCCTGACTTTGAACAGGCACATACATAAATAATGTGGCGGGGTTAAACATGTTAGCGGGATCCCAACCCTCCCCCTAATGTGGGACAGTGGTATAACAGTACAACATAAGAACGAACTATAAAAATCAGTTGAAAAAGGCTTAACTCATCAGATGGACAAAAAATACAAGTGGACGTGGCCGGGTAATAAGTCCATTTAAAAGTAAAATACAGAAAAACATGGATTTATTTTTTTACAAAATTTACTTCTGGCTACTGTTTTATGATCATAAACAAGCTAATGTCAAAGTTTGGTACAAACCCAGGATATTTTAAGAAAGTTATTGAAATTCTAAAAACTTTAACTACAGAGTGAATATAATGTTTCACTGAAGAAAATTTAAGTCCATTTATACGTAAAATATGGAAAAAATGGAACTTTATTTTTACAAAATTTACTTCTGGATACTATCTTCTGACCATAAACGAGCTTCTGTTCAAGTTTGGTACAAACCCAGTATAGTTTAAGAAAGTTGTAAAAATTTTAAAAAGTTAAACCACAGAGTGAATGTGTTGTTTTCTAGCGGAAGATCTAATATAAAAAAGAAGATGTTATATGATTGCCAATGAGACAACTATCCACAAAAGACCAAAATGACACAGACATTAACAACTATAGGTCATCGTACGGCCTTCAACAATGAGCAAAGCCCATACAGCATAGTCAGCTATATAAGGCCCCGATAAGACAATGTAAAACAATTCAAACGAGGAAAACTTACGGCCTTATCTATGTAAAAAAATGAACGAAAAACAAATACGTAACACATAAACAAACGACAACCACTGCATTACAGGCTCCTGACTTTGGACAGGCACATACATAAATAATGTGGCGGGGTTAAACATGTTAGCGGGATCCCAACCCTCCCCCTAATGTGGGACAGTGGTATAACAGTACAACATAAGAACGAACTATAAAAATCAGTTGAAAAAGGCTTAACTCATCAGATGGACAAAAAATACAAGTGGACGTGGCCGGGTAATAAGTCCATTTAAAAGTAAAATACAGAAAAACATGGATTTATTTTTTTACAAAATTTACTTCTGGCTACTGTTTTATGATCATAAACAAGCTAATGTCAAAGTTTGGTACAAACCCAGGATATTTTAAGAAAGTTATTGAAATTCTAAAAACTTTAACTACAGAGTGAATATAATGTTTCACTGAAGAAAATTTAAGTCCATTTATACGTAAAATATGGAAAAAATGGAACTTTATTTTTACAAAATTTACTTCTGGATACTATCTTCTGACCATAAACGAGCTTCTGTTCAAGTTTGGTACAAACCCAGTATAGTTTAAGAAAGTTGTAAAAATTTTAAAAAGTTAAACCACAGAGTGAATGTGTTGTTTTCTAGCGGAAGATCTAATATAAAAAAGAAGATGTTATATGATTGCCAATGAGACAACTATCCACAAAAGACCAAAATGACACAGACATTAACAACTATAGGTCATCGTACGGCCTTCAACAATGAGCAAAGCCCACACAGCATAGTCAGCTATATAAGGCCCCGATAAGACAATGTAAAACAATTCAAACGAGGAAAACTTACGGCCTTATCTATGTAAAAAAATGAACGAAAAACAAATACGTAACACATAAACAAACGACAACCACTGCATTACAGGCTCCTGACTTTGGACAGGCACATACATAAATAATGTGGCGGGGTTAAACATGTTAGCGGGATCCCAACCCTCCCCCTAATGTGGGACAGTGGTATAACAGTACAACATAAGAACGAACTATAAAAATCAGTTGAAAAAGGCTTAACTCATCAGATGGACAAAAAATACAAGTGGACGTGGCCGGGTAATAAGTCCATTTAAAAGTAAAATACAGAAAAACATGGATTTATTTTTTTACAAAATTTACTTCTGGCTACTGTTTTATGATCATAAACAAGCTAATGTCAAAGTTTGGTACAAACCCAGGATATTTTAAGAAAGTTATTGAAATTCTAAAAACTTTAACTACAGAGTGAATATAATGTTTCACTGAAGAAAATTTAAGTCCATTTATACGTAAAATATGGAAAAAATGGAACTTTATTTTTACAAAATTTACTTCTGGATACTATCTTCTGACCATAAACGAGCTTCTGTTCAAGTTTGGTACAAACCCAGTATAGTTTAAGAAAGTTGTAAAAATTTTAAAAAGTTAAACCACAGAGTGATTGTAATATTTCACCGCAGAAAATTTAAGTCCATTTGTATGTAAAATACGGAAAAAATGGACTTTTTTTTTGTACAAAATTTACTTCTTGATTTATGATCATAAACAATCTTCTGTCCCAGTTTGGTAGAAGTTCAGTATAGTTTAAGAAAGTTATTAAAATTTTCAAAACTTTAAACCACAGAGTGAATATTTGAGGACACAGCTGCCGCTGACGTGGACGGAAATGTAGGATTGCTATGTCTCACTTTTTCAACTAAAGTCGAAGGCTAGACAAAAAGCACAATATCATGAAGCTATGAAGATTCTCTTTATGTTCTAATAACATAATAATAACTCTCATCTTTTTAATCAAAGAATAAATTAGCATTAAAGGTCTATAAACTAAAATTATTCACAAAAAAGTTTAAATCTAAATCTAACCTTTCTATATGCCAGGTATTCCATTCCTCTGCCTATCTGGTAGGCATATGATATCAAGTCTTTTTCTGTTAATGGTTTGAATGAGCCTTTTTCTAAATCTTGCTTTTTGTATCCTGCAGAATTATGTGGTCTTCTTGATCTCAAGTAGTCTCGCATGTTACCATGTGGAGCAAGTTCAACCAATACATATAATGGCCCTGAAATTATACAATTTTCTGACAATTTCTTATACTGTTTCTTCATAGTTTTCAAGAGAACATGGTTAACCTAAGATTGACAATTGTGAATACACATGTACACATATATGTCTACTTTTTATCATGTCTTTATTATCATCAGATTACATATTTGATATCCTTGTATAAATAACTTTAAAGTCATGAAACCTCAAATTAAAAAAAAACATGCAAATGTTTTTTTATAACAAAATGGATAGTTTTCATTATTAAACCTATGTACATATATTTTTTTCTGAAGAAAATTCTTTAATTTGTCCACATTTAGAAAAAGTTTACATTTTTTAATTGATTGCTTCCAGGAAGCAATTTGCCAACGTATTTTCCGCATGGAAAGTGACCTTAGCGTGAACCATTGTGTAAAAATCCTGTGATGGCAATATGCATGATTCTGTCACTGAAATAAACTATTATCTGATTGTACATGTAAAACATGTGCTCAATATCCATGCTTTTTTGTTGATTGTTTACTATAAGGTGACAAGGTAAAATTCGGAGTCAAAACATGACATTTAATGAGCTGCCATATTTGTTAAATCATAACAGACAGAAAGAAAAAAAATTGATAATTATATGATATATTTCCATAAAAAATGTGCACAGAGGACTAAGTTTATGATATATGCATGCATTGGTTCAAGAATTGGATAAACTTTATTTTTCACCAGTCACTCGTTTCATGTGACTTTAAAAAAAAACATATTAGGCCAATTAAAATTAATTGATAGATTTTCATCCCCGCCCGCCCCGATTTTTTTTATTTTATGAAAAATAACGATTCCCGGATTTTGTTCATTTCCGTTACCGGTAACCGTCGTAATTTCGTTTCATGTAAAACTTCCTGTTTCCAATTTCGGTTTTCGTATTTCTTAGAGAGAGTATTCTTATCATTTACTGAGAATAGAGATTGATTACGAGAAGGGCATGAAATATTCGGGTAACGAGTAAAACGCTGTGTCCAAGAACGCAAATCGCCGTATGTCACAACTTAATGACACAAATGTTTGTGAGTAAAACACCTTGGATTTATTTTATTTATACAATGACTGACATGACTTTGTGTCAAGAAATTTGGACTGTGAATGAAACCCAAAAGCGTAAGAATCGTGGAACACATTTGACTGGAATAAAGAAATTGACACAAGCATGATCTTTTTAGAATGGTGACCGTATATTGAGTTTAGAAAATGGACAAACATAAGCATTTTTAATTTATTAATTTATAGCAAGCTCTTAGATTTAGATTTAGCCATGGCGCCTTTAGTTTTTTGTAGAAAAAAAACAGCAAACATCCTCTGTCCCAATACCCACGATAGAGTCACTAAACAACTTTATGTTCTACATTCAATTTGTAATTATATTTGCATCTTGCATAATTATATTAAGGACCAACTTTATATTTCAACACTGTTTGAGTTTTTTCATTTTATTCTGTACTCATCGTACTCGTGTTGCATATCATTGCATTTGCTTCATTTTATTAGGATAACAAAACATTGCCCGGATTCAAAAGCAAAATACATTTGATGTAGGTTGTCCAACTGAAAAGAGCATTTGTTCACATTTCTGCTGTTTACTATAAGATAGGTTTCTACAGCGGCAATTACATGTAGAACAGTGGTTGCCAATCAGATATATATTTATGAATTTGAAAAAGCGGCATCAGCATATGGAGTATATATGTGTGTGTCTCAATTGATACGTTACTCTAGAGCTAGCTCAAAGTATGTTGATTTTGTTGAACGAGGTATACTTCTTTCTCAAAAATTTCAAAGACAGGGCTATGAATCAATCAAATTAAAGTGATCACTCAAACAATTTTATGGCCACCATCATAAGCTGATATGCCATAATGACAAAAGTGTGTTAGAAATCATATCTCAGTGATATTCTTCCTCAGTCATAACAAATTTCCATCATTACCGAACTGAACAAAAATATAACATGACGGGTACCGTATACGGTGCAGGAAATGCTTACCCTTCCGGAGCACCTGATTTCACTCCTGGTTTTAGTAGAGTTCGTGATGTTTCCTACTTATTATTTGTAGCTGTTGATGTAAATGTCTTTTGGTTTTATGAGTCTTTGGTTACTCCTTGGTTTTGATTGTTATTGTCTTATACACTATACCTTATGGATGTATTTACATGATAAAGGCTTGTTATTACACTTGCATATATGAAAAACACGTGACAAGAAGGTTTCATATGAAATAAAATTTAAAAAATAAAATCCTCCCACCCGCCCCATTTTTTTCAAAAATTTGGATGAAAATCTACTTATTAATTTTAGTTGGCCTTAATCAATCTACTAATTTCTGTTCTTCTGATGTTGCAAAAATACAAAGTTTCTATTACTGTTAGCTGCTATATGAAGGACCAACTTTTCCATTGTAATATATATGTAGTACTTGAAGGTGTGATGGGGACGCTGAAGTGGGATGGTCAAGCTGAAGTTTGATGGCCACACTGAAGTGGGATGGTCTGCGCTGAAGTATGATGGTCCTTTCGCTGAAGTGCCATGGTTTGGCTTGACGTTTGAGTATTGTGACGTTTTCTAATACAACGTTATATCAAATACAATAGAATACAAAATAAAACAGGGATTCGTAGGCAGGAGAATAAGATTGTGTTGATAAAAGTTTCATGCAAGTAGATAAAAAATGCATGCGATCAAGTAAAGGATAATTAAAGTAACTAACGATTCTAGTCTCGAACAGTGTTTTGCAATGCAGGTGGATATTTAACCCCGCCACATTATTTATGTTTGTGCCTGTCCCAAGTCAGGAGCCTGTAATTCAGTGGTTGTCGTTTGTTTATGTGTTACATATTTGTTTTTCGTTCATTTTTTTAAATAAATAAGGCCGTTAGTTTTCTCCTTTGAATTGTTTTACATTGTCTTATCGGGGCCTTTTATAGCTGACTATATGCGGTATGGGCTTTGCTCATTGCATGTTGAAGGCCGTACGGTGACCTATAATTGTTAATGTTTGTGTCATTTTGGTCTTTTGTGGATAGTGGATAGTTCTCACATTGGCAATCATACCACATCTTCTTTTTTAAACTACCTTGACCAAAAACTTAAACCTGAACGTACGAAGGAAGGAACGAACGAACGGACGGATGGACAGACGGAAGGACAGACGGACGCACAGACCAGAAAACATCATGCCCCTCTACTATCGTAGGTGGGGCATAAAAATATGGTAGCCTAGGTGTACTGAATATAGTAAAGTGCTTTTTTTACAGATTTAGTGAAATATTTGTGATAGACTACAGATTTGATGTACAAAGCTCTTCACATTTTACATACATCAATTAGGCCGTTTAACCAGAGCCATGAATACAAGATATGCTGCACTTTTTTATGTGATAATCTACATTTCTCTATATTCAGAGTTCACAAATGGTTTATTAAATTTGATTAAGCACAGAAACACAAATATCAGGAATAATAAAGCTGTCAGATAGAAAGTCAGCATGCCACTTAGAAATAAAATGTAAACTGCTTTAAAATGCTTATTATAGCCGTAGAATGCCAAAATGACATTTTAAAAGAATTTCTGTAAACTAAAGATGTAAATCCTTTACTTTGATTGAGTTTGACAAATTGAAGCCAGCAAATCATTCAGGAAAGTTGCTAAAGTACAGAATCTAGATTTCAGGAATCCATTTCTTAGGCCCAAGAACACAGTTATTTCGTAGTGCATTTCTTTTAGACAATGAATTCAAATTGAAAAAAATTGCACCAGCTCATTCTCAAAAAGATTTTTACAGTGAAGTGTACAACCAGTGAGACAAATAATATCAAAATTAATTAGAAATTTCTACCAGCTCTAAATCAAAATATTGACAATTCTGTGTTAAGGGGGTGGAATAAGTGGAGAAAGGAGTAGGGGCATTAAGGCCTGGTTTCGGCCCAAGAAAATAAAATGTTTAATAACTTTTTCAAATTGGCACATAATGTTTAGAAATGCATAGGATCAAGAAATATCAATGAAAAACATTAAGATTTTTATGTGATGACGTCAAAATTACGTCATAATATGTACTTTTTTGACAAAAACGATGAAAAAGACAGAATTTATGCAGTTTTCTATCTTTATTTGTGTTGTGGAAACATCGTGCGCAGCCAAGAAACAACAAAATAATTTAACATATGCTTTATTATAACTATTAATAAAATATCACCAAATTTAAAGTTGTTTCTTGGGTGCGCACATACTTTTCCAATCGAAAATATACTTAAAAATTTGACGAAAAACAAAGAAAATCACGAAATTTTACAAATTATGCAAATTAAGTCATGATTTGTTGCCATGGTAACTTGTTCGACGTCCAAAATTGTTTTATTTTTCTGAATACCTTGCATCTTAGATATTGTACAGTAATTTAAAAATATGTATGATAACTTTTTAATTTACAGTAATTTTTGGGCCAAATAAGGGCCTTATTGCTCCTACTCCTTTGATTGGTTAAGTTCCAGTGATGGTTATTTTCTTGTATGCAATCAAATGTTATGTTAAATTTTTTCTATAGTACTGGACAGGATAAAACTTTACTCATGCCAAGTATATCTTTATTTGTAACAAAGATAAATTCTGCACATTTTTTCTAAAAGTGCAAATTTAACAAAGACTATGGTCGAGTTGTTGTCGCTTTGACACATTCCCCATTTCCTTTTTCAATTTTAATAGGGAAAAATCAATGGTGGTATTACACCTAGAGCAAATCTGACATGTGTGGGTAATCTTCTTTCTATGAAACTATTGAGACACATTTAACCATACTTGACCATAATAATTAATATGTTTTTTCTTTAAAAAATGTATCAGATGACCCCACCTTCCAACCCTCATGGCCCACATGAATAAAAATGGAACATAGGGGTAAAATGCAGATTTTTGTATATATCTCTGAAACTAAACCATTTGGAGCAAATCAGACAGGGGGCAGTTGATGGTTTTCTCAGAGCATGGGTCCTGTGTAATTTCGAGGAGAAGATTTTTTAAAAAAGTTAACAGACATTTAATATGGACGACAGACAACAAGTGCTGCCCATTCGACCAAGATCGTTTTTAACCCTTAAAGTACACCACTTACCATTTTGTGTACAACATCCCAGGAAATTAATGATATTTTCATGGCATCCTATTAATTTCATCACTTCCATTTCTTGCATTAAATCTGTCAATTCTCTATCGGTTGCATCCTCTAAAATATTTAAATAATATTGACAATTATTAATGGATAAAACCATTGGTCACATTCAAAGAATACTGTGGATTCATTCATTTTCATGGATTGCTTAAAACTTGCATTATCGTGGATATTTGATTTTGTAATTTTTCAAATCTCTGTATTCAAAGCCTATTCAAAATATGTTATTCAATGAACATTTGAATTCAATGTTCACCTGTACCCACGAAAATTGGTATCAAACTAATGTTAATGAATCAAAAGTAATTTGTCCCAACCCAGGACTATATGTCCCCATTCAAAAACATTGATCAGGAACCCTCCCCTTGCAGTGGCATAGCTTGCATGTATGCTCAGATGCTCAAGCATCCACATCATTTTGACAAAACAAAAATAAAAAAAACAGCAGTTTAACTCGGAAGTATCAAAATGTAACAAGGCTGAGGATATGAGGATAACGTCCAGTCATTTTCGAAGCAGTATGCCTGGTCTTTCATTTAGGATAATTTAGTTTGATACATGAATCGCAGAATAGTGTTTCAAGTTAACTTTTCTTCGTATAAATAGTCTATGTCATCAGCTAAGGCAAGCGGAGAGGACTGATACGCAGACCCGTGGACATTGAAATTGAACCTAGTGGAGGGATGGCTTCTCATTTGACTATAGTAACTAACAACTAAAACACCATATCCTGATATCGTTTCTTGCGACATTGTAAACGACGTGATAAAACAAATCAATTTGTAATAGATCGTGATAAGTCCTAGGCTTATGAATTCCCGTTTCTATTTAGGTTCAAATACTAATTTTATTTTTATTCAGTAAAGAACAAAGATCCAATATTCCCCGCCATGCACATTACATGTCATATTTTATCTATCAAAGGCCAAGGAACAAGGGAATAACTAAAAAAAACTTTTATTTCTTTTTCTTTTTTATTTTTAATATCTAAAAAGAAATAAAAGCTTCACAGCAAATGAAATGGGATTTCCATTACAATTTATATTTCAAAGGGACATTACTAGTTAAAAATATTTGATTACGAATTATTTTCAAAATTGTCAAAGACATTGTTTATGATATGAGTTTCACTTAATCTGACATGAATTGTACACATGAGAGTGCTAACAAGACCGGACGATCGGACGCCCGGTATTTTTATGTCTCCTGCATGCGTTTAGCTCAGTAATAAAAAATCCAAGGTTGTAGACTCAAATTCCTGGAAAGAGAAGTCACTTCAGTTCCTATACTCAGAAGTTCCTAAATTATACAGAAGTGCCGCTGTAATGGAGTCCGTTTAAACGGTTTTTGATATGTCAAATAGAAGATTGGGGGGGAAACTTTACATCAAATATTTATGAATTGAATGATGGTAGTTTCAAGAAAACAATAAAATTTGGTTAAAAATATAAATATATGAATTGGTGGGTATTTTGAATTTAAACAAAAATCTAACTAGTGTCGGATTCTGGGGGAGTACATGTGCTTAAATAAAAAATATTTTCTGCACAAAAAGGTCCAAACATTTTTTGCTGTTTACAGTTTATCTTTATCTTTAATTAATTTCATACAAAAACTAAAAAAAATCCTTAAAATAACCAATTTAGTGGCAGGAACCCAACAATGGCAGCCATGTTTGTCGATGGATCAAAACTTTGGATACAATTTATAAGCAAGATACCAGATAATTAAGGAAATTTTTTTTTGTTAAAGTTTGAAATCTTTGGCCCAGTAGTTTCAGAGAAGGTTTTTTGAAATAGTTAACAACAGATGATGATGGACGCCAAGTCATTAGTGATAACATAAGCTCAAATGGTTATAGCTAACAATAATGTGTCCCCAGTACATGAATAGCCCATCCACACTATCATTTTCTATGTTCAGTGGACCTTGAAAATGGGGGAAAATTTCTAGTTTGGCATAAAAATTACAAAGATTATAAAATAGAAAACATGAGCCCTAAGTTTCAAGTTGATTGGACTTCAACTTCATCAAAAACTACCTCTACCAAAAACTTTAACCAATCCTTTAACCTGAAGTGGGACAGACAGACGGAAGGACAAACGGACGGAAGAACGAACCAATGGATGGACAGATGAACAAATAGACAGACAAAAGAACGAATGAATGGACGCACAGAACAGAAAACATAATGCACCAAAATGGGGCATAATAAATGGGACATTAAAATGGGTTTTAATCGATCCTACAAACTATCCATGTTTATGTAATAAGGAGTACTGTCTTTTGGTATGTATAACGAACACATTTACATTTATACCCTGTGTGTTATACATGACTACAAATATTTTCTTAGTTTTTTTTCAGGTCCAAAATTGGACCAAGAAATTTCCAATTGAAGTGAAAAGTAAGGATTTTTTTTGCTCAAACCTTGATTGTTTTTTATGTGTTATAATATTAATATTCTTGATTTGTCATGTTTTATTCAAATAAAATACATTTTATATCTTTGTTGTTACGTTTTTCGTGTAAATTTGTCAATATGTTTTGCAATCCGGAAATTTGCCAATTGTCTTAATATTGAAGACACAATAAAGCTTTTGTTATTGGTTAAATCAGCCTAGAGTTGTGTTCCTTGTTGTCATGACTTATTGTTTTGTATGTGTTCATCATAAAGAGTTGAAGAAAAGTGTATGAAAATTGAATAAACAACACTCATTTTGAAAAGATAAACCATATAATATATCAGGTGATCACAAGTCATGTTGGTCAGTCATGTGACATAATATTGTAAAGTGATGATTTATTCTATGAGAAGTTTATTTTTATAAATACGTTTTTACTTTGTAACTTTTCAACTTTTAAACAACTGTTTAAAACCTTTCAAGAAATTATGATTGAAAACATGATTATCACATAATTGTAACCTGAACAAATTTAATTAGGAACAAGGTCAACCTGTCACTGATTTGTTTTGACATTCATTAGACCTGGGGTTGAAGTCATAAAACTTTGCTCAGTGCTCGGAGCACAAAAATCTTGCTCAAAACATAAAATCCAGCATTTTGATTGGTTTTTATTTGTATAAGTACAAAAAACTGACTCAAATATTTATTACTTCAAGGCCTGTTGATTGAGGTGGGATAATCCAGATTAACAGCTAGAATCATCAAACAAAAAATAAAAGTATTGAGATTTTAACAATTCATTACAGCACTAATGACATTAATTGACTTGTAATTATTTTATTGTTTGAATCAGAACATTAATTGGATATTTATAATCTTGTCCTTTATACTCAAACAATTCATCCTTTTAACTGTGATTTTCAAAAAATTATCAAAGTTCAAAGCCCATAATTATAGCAAAAATGAGCCAAGCGGAACAAAACTGAAACTTAACAATTCCTAGTTGTGAAATTAGGGAATGACAGAATGATGGAATGACGGAATGACAGAATTACGGAATGACCGAATTACGGACATGGCACCGACATCTTTGTTGCGGGCCATATTCGTTGCAGGGCCATAACAAAGCAAATTTTTCAATAAAGATAAAAAAGATGGAAAAAATTCAATTCTTATTTCCCAAAATTTTATGCTTGTCTAATAAAAAAAGAAAACCTAAGCATAAATCCAGTTTTCATTAATACTATTTGATTTTTGATCTAAAATATATAAGTAAATTTTACCCTTCAACATCTTGACTGCTATGGCAGTTGTTGGAGCTTTATTTAAACCAACAGCTTCTGCTTTAAAAACTTTACCAAATGCTCCTTCCCCAAGAGGTTCACCAAGTGATGCCCTATAACAATAAATAAATTATTTCATCTCATATTCATTTAGATATTGAGATACTGATTGATGTAACCATATATATATAACTAAATAAAATTCTAATAGTTGTACACATTTTCTTAGATATAAGAAGATATGGTTTGAGTGCCAATGAGACAACTCTCCATCCAAATGACAATTTATAAAAGTAAACCATTATATGTCAATGTACGGCCTTAACACAGAGCCTTGGCTCACACTGAACAACAAGCTATAAAGGGCCCCAAAATTACTAGAGTAAAACCATTCAAACGGGAAAACCAACGTTCTAATCTATATAAAACCAGAGGCTCTAAAGAGCCTGTGTCGCTCACTTTTGTCTATGTGAATATTCAAGGACATGACAAAATTGTGTTTTGGTGATAACTAAAATTTATGAAAAATGGTTAAATATTGACTATAAAGAGCAATAACTCCTAAAGGGGTCAACTGACCATTTCGGTTATGTTGACTTATTTGTAAATCTTACTTTGCTGAACATTATTGCTGTTTAGTTTATCTCTATCTATTATAATCATGATAATATTCAAGATAATAACCAAAAACAGCAAAATTCAGGGGTAGCAACCCAACAAAAGGTTGTCCGATTCATCTAAAATTTTTAGGGCAGATAGATCTTGACCTGATAAACAATTTCACTCTATGTCAGATTTGTTCTAAATGCTTTGGTTTTTGAGTTATAAGCCAAAAGCTGCATTTTACCCCTATGTTCTATATTTAGCCCTGGCGGCCATCTTGGTTGGTTGGCCGGGTCACTGGACACAATTTTTAAACTAGATACCCTAATAATGTTTTGGCCATGTTTGGTTAAATTTGGCCCAGTAGTTTCAGAGGAGAAGATTTTTATAAAAGTTAACGACGATGGATGGCGGACGCCAAGTGATGAGAAAAGCTCACTTGGACCTTCGGGCCAGGTGAGCTAAAAACAAGAAACGAGAAACACATATATATTATATAAACAAACTACAACTACTGTACATCAGATTCCTGACTTAGGACAGGTGCAAACATTTGCAGTGATGGATTAAATGTTTTAATGGGTTAAACCATTTATTACTAATGATTTACAATTTTCAGTGTTTTTGAACAATTTTGTACCGAGACACATGTTTTTTTTTATCTAGGTAATGTGAGAATGTTATATTTGCTCTTTTAAAAAATTACCAGAAAATCAAGTTTCTCACATTGTATTGCATGATCAGGCCTCTACAATAACATTTTTTTCAACTTGTCCAGGAGGACTTTGCATTATAAGTTGATTCAAGGAACAAAAGAAATTTAAAACAATAGAACAGAAGTTAGTTTTATATCTTTTGAAATATTTTTCAAAAATTATGAGTCAAGAAAAACTGAAACTAGTCATGTCACAGAACTTAGGATCTACTAATAATGCCAAGTCAAATCAGACTTGCATATGAGGCACCGTCTGATAGGCATGTCAATGTAAATTCATTGGATTTGTATCTTGTTTTTATTTTAAAGTCGAATTTTTTGTCAGCTTTTTCCAGTTTTATCCATTTCATACAGTAAGTACAGAGTGAGTCATGGATGATATTACGACACTCATTCCAATTTATAATTGACTGGGGAAGATAATTAGGTCCTTTACTGAGGAATGATTTTAACTCTCCGTCTTGAAATATGTTAAGATCTCCTGTTATAACATGGGAAATTGGTCCATAAATGTATTTGGAATTACTGCAATTACATGAAGTAGGTGTATTTTCACTGAAATTAAAATCTTTACACAATTGGCTATAATTTAACACAAATTTCCAGGTAGATTTCTTGTAAATATAACAAATAAGAGGGAGCTCAGTATTATCAAAATATCCAGGAATTTGTTCATTAACAGAATGGTTGTTAAAAATACCAGCAATATTTACAAAATCAAAACCTTTATTGACATACTTTATTTTAATAAAATGTTTTTTATGATCTTCAGGACGATCAATTTTAGGAAACAGTTTAGAATAACAATATGCCATTATAATTTGAACAATTTCGTACTTAGGACTGCTATATGAAATTGTGTTGCAATCCTCTAAAATTTTATTTAACTTATTAATCGGTAATGAACAGAGCTTTGTTAACAGATAATGTCTGCCGTTGTTTTTTGAAATAGAAATTAGGTCCGAAATATTGGTGTGATTGGTCCGAAATTTTCTTTGATTGTGATTTTTTCTACGACCATGAGAATGTTTTTTTTCGAACAGTTTTAGAAACAATATCCAAAATGTTAACAGTATCGGTTCTTGATATTTTTTAATCTAATTTAATTCAATTATTTTCCGTGATTGTACAAACTTTGAATGAGATTCACCAGGCTGCTTATTTACTTCTTCCAAAGGTTGAACTGCTAAATATTTGATAAGATGACTGTGCTTCTTAAGGTGTTGATAAATGATACTTTTGAATTTATTGGGTTATTTTCTTGAGTGCGTTTAGATAAATATCGACCAGTTTAACCTACGTACTGAATACCGCATTCTGGTTTGTTGCATGTGAGTAAATAAATAAGACTGTTTGTTTTTCAAGTTATATCAGTTTCAAATTTTAAAGAAAATGAGCGACCATTAAGTGTGGACCTTACCGTATTGTTGGTGGAAAGACAGGGACATGTTACTCATTTTTTGGCATGACACTTATCGATAGAAGGGTAACCACGATTTTTATTTTTAATCAAAGCACCAAAGGGTGCTATAGGCAGTTAATCAAAAACCCAAAGGCAAACTTGGCAAATTTCAGATGAATAGTGTAACGAATTAGTCAAAATATTTATCTCAGGCATTGTTCTCAGCTATTTCTAAAGTATCAAATAATGCTTGTACAGTAATGTTTATGTCCTACCACTTTCAAAAGTTATTTCCAATTTATATTTATAAAGATTCAATGTTTAAGATTATACACATACACTGTCCTATGTTAGGGGACAGTTTTGTGCCAGTTAAGATGTTTAAGCCGCCACATTATGTATGCACCTGTCCATAGGACCCACTAATGTGGTGATTGTTGCTGTATATCATATTTATTCTTCATAATTGTTTTGTACATTTTTATAAATTTTAATTTCTTGTGTATACTTATGATTTTAGTGTACATGTATGTCCAAGTTATGGTAAATGCTCTTTTGTTTCGACGTTGGAAAGTTCCGGGCGGAAAGAACTCACTAGCTGAAAAGTTCCTGAGGAACTTATTAACTAGTTACTTTGTTCTTCCTCTGATTTAAAAGTTCCACCGGAACAAAGTGACTAGTTCAAATAGTATACATTTTTGTTATTATGTTAAGGGGCCACCAAAAGGAATCCTTTGGGTGTAGGAGTTTCTCCCTGCATTAAAGATCCATTGGTAACCTTCAACTGTTGTCTGCTCTTAGATCAGGTTATTGTCTATATGACACATTCCCCATTTTCATTCTCAATTTTATTAGGCACTGGCTACGGTTACATGGAAATGTAACAACAATAAAAATATTATTGTTACACTGGAGACTAATTGCCGGAATGCAAAGTTGGGCGAGGAACCGATTTGATACGAATATAACAATAATTACTGAGGCAACGGTTACATTACGCTGAGATTAATAGTATTCTCATTGTATAATACTCATTGGCGGATCCGGGGGGGGTGGGTTCCGGGGTTGGCTGATCAATGCATTTGAATGGGAGCATATAGTTGGAACCCCCCACCCTTATCAAATCCCTGATACTGATAAAAAATAAATATTATTATTCAACAAATGGTGTATAACTTGAATAGTTTTACGTATTAATGTTTTTGATGTTCTTAAAGATACTACTCAAGATTAGGAGTGCCAAAGGCGAAAAATATAGTTCAATGGTTTCACTTTATTAAAGTATTTAACTGCACACCCTCTCTTATTACTGTCATTATACTTTGAACCAATTTTGTTTAGGGTGAAAAACATTAAAACTTCGGATGCGTTTTAAACTTAACTAAATCAGTATCAAGACATAAATTTCATACAGCTATACAATTTGACACAAATTGATACATCAAAAGCAAAGTTTGCTTACTATCACTTAAATACTAAGAACTTCTGTATGTACACGTATCCGTGGAGGACGTAATTTCGTTCACCAAAAATGTGTCGGCCTTTAAAACACTTACTGGATTTGCAGAAATTGTCATTGTAAATAAAAAATTACAGTAAATAAATTGTATGTAATAAATGTATGTATTGTAAATATATTATAAAATTAATGTCTTCAACTTTTATTATTCAAGTTTCAAGTTTTTATTAAATCAGGAAAATCAATACAAGTATAATGATGTCTTCCCCCGCATTAACATGATATTACATCACATAAATAAATATATATTATGTATGACAAAATATCAAATCAAGGTTAAATGAATAAAATTACAAAGATTCAAAGCATAATTGTATGTAATGGCATATATTTTTTGTATCATCAATATTTTGTGGGTTAAGTAAACTAATAATGGTTTTCATAACTTTTTCAGGGCACAGATCTTGTGAATTAAAATTTAGTTTATTAAATAGTTGTTTTCTATAATTTTCAAATTTTTTGCAATAAATAAGGAAATGTTTTTCATCCTCTATTTGATTGCAGCTCAAGCATATTCTGTTTTCTCTCTTAATTTTTGGTCTGAAATATCTACCTTTTTCAATCAAAAGAGGGTGGGAACTAATTCTTAATTTTGTAAGATTTCTTGTTATATTAGGAGAACATTTATAAGATAGATAATTTTGCAATTTAAATTCTTCTGAATAAATATTGGCATAGAAATGTAGTTTATTGTCTTGTTCAATAGAACGTAATTTTTCTAGATTATGCAAAGTGTTATTAGAATGTTGGTTATTAATAGTTTCCTTTAAGTTCTTTAAATTGAGATTATTGTCTGTTAAATTATATTTTTCAATAGAGTTCGAGATAAAGTTGTGCCAAGATCTGTGTCCATCAGTATATAATGAATGATCTAATTTATATGTTTCACTAAGCAATCTGTCAGATGGAAGCTGTTTAAGTCGATCATAATATTTAAGGGCTAGTATTAGTATATGATTCAAAGTAGGTTGTCTTCCTAATTCACACTTCACTGCCATATTTGAACTTCTCTTGTGAACTCCTAAAATATTTTTACAAAATTTATTATGAATTTTTTCAAAAGGTAATTTATCAATATTTGAGTCTTTTATATTGTAGTCACTAATCCATATTTCAGATCCATAAGTACTTATGGGTTTTATAAGAGTATCAAATAGTTTTAATTTTAGTTTATGATCTATAGTATTGAATCCAAATGTCTTAGAATGCAGAGAAAAAAGTGCATTTAGGCTTTGTTTGTATAAGTGTTCTGCAGCATGTTTAAAATTTCCATTAAAGTAAATGATAATACCCAGATATTTATATTTCTCAACAATTTCAATTTCTTTGTTATTATAAAAAAAAAATAATTTTGAAATCTTTTTTTACCTTTACTGAAGATCATAATTTTTGTTTTATTTAAATTGACATTCAGCTTCCATCTATCACAGTATGTTTTTAGAGAATTTAAACAGGATTGAAGACCTTCTTTGTTTTCAGATAGTAATAGTAAATCATCAGCATATAATAATCAATTCATTCTAGTGTCTATAAGCTGCACCGGAAAACATGATTCTTGGGGGAAAACTGAATCAATGTCATTTACATATATATTAAATAAGAGGGGGCTTAAGCCATCGCCTTGTACATATTTCTAGTCCCATCGTACATTACTGTTTTTCATCTAACAATAATGCAATGTAACCGTAGCCTCAGTAATTATTGTTAGATTCGTAATTAAACAGGTCCTTACCCAACCATGCATTCTGGCATTTAGTCTCCAATGTAACAATAATATTTTTATTGTACTAATGAACTCAAAATCGTTCAATTTTTTTGATGTCATGTTTTGAATTCCCGCATCTACGGGTGCAATCAACAGTTTTTTTCTATGACGTCACATTTTGAGGGACCATGCATAAGTGACCCTTACTGGTGGACTGATTAATAAAGATACTTGTATAAAACTAGATATCACTGGAATCAGAATTTTCTCTAGTTTATAATGAAATAAAAATAATGTGTACTTTTAATATATTAAAAATATTCCATCCAATGAACATGGGGGAAAAAAGGTCTAATTTGAACATAAAAAACTTGAAACCAGGTCATGTGCACACCTATGAAGACATGATCCATGCACATTTTACATAATCAAAACTGAATGAAATTTGTAGGTTTTTACCTGGCCTTTCAAAAAAATCTTGTTTCAGGGTACGGTTTCCTGCTCCGAAAAGAGCTACAGTGGCTGCAAATAAGTTTTCAATTTTCACTGCCAAAAAAACAGGATGTTTACAGTGTTGTCTCCCCTCAAAACATGTAAAGTTAATATAATTTTTAAAATTATTTCAATCATTCAACCTGTTTTAATTGAAAGCTAATTAACTAATTTTTACAATCAAATACAAAAAACATGATACTTTTTCACCAATTGAGTAAATAAACAGGGGTTTCCCTCCATGGTTATTTTTAGTCGGGGAATAACCCCTAGTTTTTTTTATACGAAACTGTTTATAGCACCCTACGCAGAAATCTACAATGTACTTCCTTTTTCCGGTCTCGTTTGTATGAAACTTTGAGTAAAATATATATTTATCAGTATTCAGGAAGGAACGCAATACCAATTTCATTTTTAATAATTTCTAAATATGAAAAAACGTTACCTGATGATAGCGTTTCTTTGTTTACATTGCATATGACGTCATAACTTAAATGACGTCACAACTAAAATCCCTAACAACAGAACCAAAATCGGAAACGTTACGGCATTTCCGTTTCTTTTTAACAAATATTTAAGTTACGAAAAAAAAATTCATACAGACTTCGTCCCCATTTACAGGTTATGCCCGCCTCATATTATTTTTATTATTGTTACAGCCAGTGCAATTTTATTAACGTCTCAAATTATAACTGAATTAAAATATCTTGATTACGGTTTAACTGTCTTCCATTACTAATAGCATAATAAAAATAAACATTTATTTAAACTTTAAATATATGTAATAGTAGGAATTAAGAAAAACATGTTTGTAACTTCAGTCTTCAACTATTACTTGTTGAAAACATAAACGTTTCTCGGGCCTCGTTAGGCAGCAACCATTTGATTTTCTGGGGGGGGGGGGGGGGGGGGGCTATTGGTTTTTTTTCTGTACAAACTTTTTTTTTTCACCTGCGGCGAAAAACAGTCTATTTTTTTCGCGTCAAGTGGAAAACAATTTTTTTATTTCAATTTTAGCATTACATATAGTGGCAGCTGAGGGTGAAACAAACACATTTTTTTTCTCAGAATCAAAAACAAATAATTTTTTTCTCCAAAAACTGGAAACAAACTTTTTTTTCAAAAAAAACCATAGCCCCCCCCCCCCCCCCCCCCCCCCCCGAAAATCAAATGGTTGCTGCCTTAGTCGTTACCTTTTTATCGTATCATGCGATTTCTTTTCTTATTATTTTCATGGGGAAATCGTTTACCAGCATAAAGTTGCTGAAGTAACGAGTGTTTAAATGTGAAAAATTATAAAAAGAAACATGTAACAAAAAAGTCGTATTTTTCTGTACCGGAAATCGAAAAGCCCTTGTAAATCAAAAACAATTACGGTGTGATACGCGTCACAGATTCGGACTTAATATTTTACAGAATATGCGACTTTGGAAGTTAAATAATGCCGTCCTTTAGAAAACAGTTGTTAAAGTTTTAATCTCAATATTTATTGAAGCACATTGAGCTAAATCAAAGCACGTGTAGCATTATGTTACATTGTAACCCCAAAGAGAAACAATCTTAAAATGACCTTGACATCGACCAATCAAAAAACAACAATAACAACAACTTTATTTGACAAGCATGAAGGAGGTCATTTGCGAGATAACGGAATAATATTAACAAGAATACAAATGAGCATACATTTAAGATTACTGAATTAAGATGATTTAAATAATCTCAATCATTTCAGACAAAAAACGAATAGAATAATTAATAATAAAGTACCTATGTATCATCAGAATCCTCTCAATTTAAAAGGTACGTAAATTTCGTCTTCTATGTAATTTGAAATTGCCGCCAACTTATTAATAGACTACTGACGTATGTAATACGTATTGATGACAAACAATATTCCTACGACTTTTGCCATTTGGGAAATGTAAACGACTCATCTTTATAGATTTTCGGCGGTCAAATATTTCATACAATTGTTCTTTGGCATCTTAGCCAACAGCACAGGGGATAATAAACTATAGAAGGATTTCTATCGGGCACTACTTCCTATGTGCAACTTCAAAACTTTTGGGAAAATCGACGACCATTTAACGTTTTTATGATAATATTTTTTATATTCCAGAATAAAAAGTATGAAAAAAGTGTCCAATTAGTTATAAATAACATGATAGCCAGCCAGATAATAAAAGTGGCACATATTTCAGCATTTATTGGGTAGAACATAAATCTAGGGTGCTCGCATAAAGCAGCTTAACTGCTTAAAAATGTTAGCGATGGTAGTATTTTTAGATAGGCGATTTTGAAGATTGAGACGTGTAATTACCCTTTGAACGAGTTAAGTATTTAATATTTTTCCATTTCTAAGCTTCCTATTTGTTTTTTGTTTGTGAATTATATTAGAAAGGAGCAAAGACTGGTGTCCAGAATATGAACCAGCATACAATGAATTAAGTTATGAAAAAATGATAAATCTGTTCAGCTAAAGATGTCAAACGCTATCTGTATTAATTACCCAAAAAAGATAGGGTATATCAGGGTAGCGACTGACGTCTGACTAAATATTCTCGCTCGGACACACACTCCATAATCTTGTATATTATAAGAGCATATAAACCTGTTAAATTAAATTAATATTGATATAGCTTTTACTTGTATGACCTTTTTATCCTCTAGTACAAGACAATCAGACAAGTGTTATTGTTGAGCCCTACTGATTCCAGTATATATATGAGAAAATGTTAAACCTTGGAAAAAAAGAGTTTTTGGAAAAACTTCTTGTTATATTTCATACTACAGTGGTTACAATATCTATTGAATTCATCTGAAAATTGATACAACCAATCAAATATCAGGTCATTATACAGCTTTTAACCAAAGAAACAATCTGGATGTCAGAAACAGTGAGCAATGCTATTTGTGGGTCGACAGATATAAGTTAAAATGTTGTCATGAGTCAATATATATGTCTTTACAGTATGATAACTTTCATGGAATGGTCAATGTTATGCTTTAACTTACTGTTCCCGTCTAAATTCCCAGTGTTTGTCCAGAGGGAGATCATACTCTGACATCATGGTCAAATCAGATGACAAGCGTCTTCTTGGACCAGGTTCAATTCTGATTGTGGGTAAAACAAATGGTTGTGTACCATCATAAGATTTGTATGGATGGTAATTCTCATTCTGGAATTGATGCAAAACATTCTGATATGAAATTAAAATGTATACCTGTTTCAAATTTGTGTGCAGATCCATGTCATTTTTTTAATTATCATGATTTTGTAATAGAAATAAACATCATAAAAGTTTGAAGAGCACACAGACTATCGCTAATAATAAATGAAGCAAGTCCAGATGCAAAGCTGTTATAAATATTCAAATCTAAAATTGACAAAAACTTCCTTAAAACTAAATTAGATTCTGTCTAGATTGAATATCTCTATTTTCATAATCTAAACATTACTGATGAACATTTAATGAATCTCAATAATCTTCCTTTCTTAAGACTTACTTTGTAACTTTTACACCATATAAAGACAACTTCCTCATAAAACTTCATTTCCTAATTATAACCGAATAAGTCAAACATATTCTTTTTTGTGCACTTGTATTTGAACTTATCAGTAATAAAATATGTTTGAATATTGAAACTAGCCTGTGTCATGACAATTGCTCTCTTGACATTTCTATATTTGCTGGACTGTACCCTCTTGTAACGTCTATAACATATAAATATCAGGAGTAACAGGAAGAGAACAACTACTGATGCGACACCACCGATAAAGTAGATTACTATTTGCTCTTTATCGTTTGTTCCTCCTGACCTGATGTCTACTGCTTCTGCTTGTTCATCTGCAATTAAAGTATTTGTAATTAAAAAGTTTTCAAAAGATGAAATAATATGTTTGAAAGGAAATGGTAAATATGTGTCAGCTCAATAGCTGGCTTATCTACAATATTTATAACCAATTCAATCCTTTTTTCCTCCTCATCAAACTTTTAATTGTTAAAAGTCTTTATTTTAGGAATGATTGTAATATTTTTTTCTGTCTATGAAGGAATAATATCATTAAAAAAAATGTGGTGCACACTGAATAACCCACTACATAAGTTACTCTAAAGTGTGTATCAAATTCAACATTTTTAACGATGAACGCCATGATTATTTTTGGTGTTAAAACTGCTTATTCTCCTTTTTTGTAAGTGTTCTATACTTTAAGCACCTGCATAGCCATTTTTACTTGATAGAAATATAAGATAAGGGGGTTTCAAATATTTATTTATTACATATATAAAGTTAAGATAAAGTAATCAGCCATCATATATAGTTGGTAAAAAGTATCTCTGCTTAAGCTACATAATGTCAACTTTGGTAACACTATTGAGCAGTGGCTTTCTGGTAGGTAGCTGTCTCAATATGTTTAATAAAGTCATTAGGGTCACCATAGTCAGCTTGGCAAGAAGTGTAGTAAGCATGATCTTGACCCAATGGCACTGGACTTGTACAATTTAAAATCAGATCTCCAGGCAGAGAAAATATGGCTAGATAATTGGTTGTTTTTAATTTGCTGCTAGGGTATTTGGTAATAACAGAGACATACATGTATAATACATTATATGTCTATGGGATAACATAGTTTGCATTTCATCAAATTATAAAAATTTAGAATTTTCAAAGACAAACATACTTATACTTAGGTATTCCATTGGTTTAGATAGAAAACAAGCCATAAATATCGTATTTGATTTCATTAAGACATTTGTCTTTGAGGCTCAGTACTATAACTGTTCAATGTTTTCAACAGCAACAGCATCAAATTAAAGTCTTTTTTTTTACATCTTAATCCATTGTCAGTATTTCACTTTTAATCATCCAGACGTGTGTCTTAAACTAGCTAGTTGATGACCAGGTAATTGCCAATAATTTGTTATTGCTGTATATATAGTCTAATAATAAACACCTTCATTGATTACTCGAAGCTATTTACCTTACGACACAAAAACAAGAAAAAGAAATGGTGACCTTCTGTTTTTACAGACTTTTCCGATATCAATTTCAAGATTCTCAAGAGTTTTACCCTGTCAGTTTTAATTCTGTAAACAAAAATGTTTACTGAAACTTTTTCGATGTTGACATTTTCAAAAGTTGTAGATTTCAAATTTTAATGGGAGGGATGGAAGAGGGTCTGAAAAACAAGAGATTTCGACTCCCATCGGAAGAATCACATGTATGACATACAAAATTTAATTATTACACAATACAAACTAGACTAAGTGAAATCCCTGGCCACACTTCACTCTGAAACTGTTTTATAGCAAAGTCAATGTTGGATTTCTTTGACAGACACAAATGATGCCCCTGCAGATGCAAAGTCTTATTTAAAAATAACTGTCTAAAACTTTACCTTAAATATGACAAAGGTAAATTATATTATCACCCAAAAGAGCAAATATAAATCAGAATCAAAATCCTGACCCCATGCACAAAAAATGGAAAAACCACCAACTAAGTGAACACTTCCTAGCATAAAACTGTAGGACAATTATCTGTATGCGAGCTCCCCTTATGCAAGTAACTACTACAAAAAATGATTAAGAGCAAATATTAAACAAAATCAAAACCCTGACCACATGCACACCTTCAATACATGTACAAAGACTACAAACAGACATCAGAGTGAAAACTTCCTAGAATTCAAACTGTAGGAGGAGTTAAGTGGAATAACTGTACACCCATAATGGGAAGGACATACAGAGAGACACTGACAGGGGTAAAATAATATGACGTTTCAGTTGTGGCGGCATTAAAAGAATTAATTTTTTTAGAAAAAACTGTACATTTCCAATTTTCATGATGCCAAACCTCTTATTTTTATGACAGTCTATAAAAAATTTATTGATAATGATGTAATCGAAAATTGATAATTAAATTCTCCAAAATATTAAATCATTTTTATGTGAATATTTTGCTCTAAGACGCATTATTTCTTGGTGAAAAACAAACATTTCTCATTCTTATCTAAGCCTTTACCTAAAACTGTTAGCCAGGCAGTCTGGTAATATCTACCAAGTGGATTAGAAATCAAGCAACCATACCATCCAGCGTTATCTTTTGTTACATTCTTTATTGTCAGTATTTCTGGGTGACTTAAATTCACCATGGATTGCTAAAATATCAAATAAAACAGCATTAGAGGATGAGTATATAAAACATTGAAAAGCAAAATTTTCAAAAAAGTGAACTAAGACAATAAATTATCAAAAAAGTGAAAAAAGAAGAAAATATTTCAATAAACTAGACAATTAGAATCACATTATTTTCTTAAGTCACTTGAGATTTGTCATGCAGTCAGTTTTTTAAATATACACATGTATATATACTATTGTATAACACTTTTTAACAGCAAGATAAACTTATCAACAGACAATAAGAAATTAAATTTAAAGAAACATTCACATCAAGATCATTCATCAGACACACCATATCTGTAAACATTTCATGACTCAGTGAGACATTTTTCAAGCGACATACATTTTGGTGTGAAAATCCCAATGCAACCTTCTACTTGATGTATTAATAAGTTGAAGTTATGAAATAACTGTTTCACAAATGATATCGGATATGTTCCTTATGTTGTTACTACAATCCCCTTCCCTTTCATGAATGTGACCTACCAAATTAGACTATTTACCGGACTTGTTATTACATAAGCAACATGACGGGTGCCACATGTGGAGCAGAATCTGCTTACCATTCTGGAGCACCTGAGATGACCCCCAATTTTTGATGGGATTCGTGTTGCTTATTCTTTATTTTCCTATGTTGTGTCATGTGTTCTATTGTTTGTCTTTTTTATTTTTAGCCAGGTGCATGTTGTCAATTTATTTTAGTTGATTTATAAGTTTGACTGTTCCTCTGGTATCTTTCGTCACTCTTTTTTTGAAGTCTAGATTGACTTTATAGATATAGATAGAAAAATACTGGTCTTGGCCCGTAATTCCTAAACAGTTTGGACCATCACCACCAAAAAAAAATCTGAATCTTCCTTTTGTGGTTTTAATATAACTAAAAAGTGTGTGAAGATTTATGGAATAATCATAAATAGTTTCTGAGATACGGCACAACATGTAAAACTCCTCCTTTTTTTTTTTTAATAAACATGATCACTCTAAAATAAGATAAAGAATCATCACAAAAAAGTAAACAGATCTTCAGATTAATATAACTTACCACTGAACCATGAAAATGAGGTCAAGTTCAGATGACACCTGCCAGTTGGACATGTACACCTTACAGTCCTTCCATACACCAATATACAAGACCTATTGCTTATAGTATCTGAGATATGGACTTGACCAACAAAACTTAACCTTGTTCACTGATCAATGAAATGAGGTCGAGGTCAAGTGAAAACTGTCTGACAGGCATGATGACCTTGCAAGGTATGCACATACCAAATATAGTTATCCTATTACTTATAATAAGATTGAATTTAACATTAAAATAAATCTGAACTTTTTTTTAAGTAGTCACTGAACCATGAAAATGAGGTCAAGGACATTGGACATGTGACTGACAGAAACTTCGTAACATGAGGCATCTATATACAAAGTATGAGGTATCCAGGTCTTCCATCTTATAAAATACAAAGCTTTTAAGAAGTTAGCTAATGCCGCCGCCGCTGCTGCCGGATCACTATCACTATGTCTAGCTTTCTGTGAGAAAAGTTGCAGGCTCGACAAAAATTGTCATAATGAAAATAATTCTTTTAGTAGAAAATCATTTTACCTGTATGATGTTGACATATGGCTGGTTTTCATCGTCTCTATAGGAACCATTGACTGTGTATTGTTGTAACCATTGTGTATGGTGCTGTAGGTCATTTCTCAACACTTTACACTCAAACCTAGCATCACTCCCGGCTTGAACTGTCTGGTTATTTGGTCCCAAACCAATTGGTTTTGTCATTATTGTCACTTTTAATATATATGATTAATTAATTATTTACAGTTTTTGCCGTTTCCATGAATAAATACACTATTAAATTGATGTAAAAGAACGGAGAAAACTTAATTAGTGACATGCTTAAACTTAATTGACAATAAAGTATTTTATATATGTTTCTCACACAAAATTAATTTGGGAAATGATCTAACAATTTGAAATTGGTTAAAAAATTTATATAAAATTTCAATTGAAGATTTCTTGGTATTGTGTAATTGCGTTATACTGTGCTTGTGCGCAATACTGTGCAAAAGAAGATTTCTTTCTATTGCGCAAACTGTGTAATTAGATTTTTCTTGTTTTTTGTTATTTGGCAATATTGTGCAAGATATAGATTTCTTGCTATTGTGCAATTGCAAATTTCTAGCTATAAAGATATCAGAAATAAACAATGGAAATTTGAAAATGTTACTTAAGGTGGTACCTAACACTACAGGGAGATAACTCTGTAAAGTCAGCTAAACGTTTTAATTACGTTGTGTTGTAAAGGGAATATTAAGCTTCTCAATGATCAAAATTGATGTTTGTCAAACTGCTATATAACTAGTGTAATTTTTCTGACAAAACAGTTGCTTTTGTTAAAGGGTCAAAGTAAATGCATTGGCAAAGTTTTATGAAAATTAAACAAGCCAAATTAATTTTAGTGAAAGTGTTGGGTACCACCTTAAGACAAAAAAAAAATTAAAACTAGTATCTCAATTGTTTGTAAAACAATTGAAAGGTCTTTCCTGTAAAAGTGATGTTTTTGTAATGTACCTTGTACGACCTTTCGTTTGATATACGACAAGCATACCTTCTGAAACTTTCCACTTTTAACACTTAATGACCTCATCCGCCTACATTTTTGAGATCGGAATTATGATATAAATAACATAGAGTAGATGAGCTTTCATTTGATATGCAACAACTCTATGTTCTAGAAAGTTTGATTTTTGCACTTAATAACCCTATCCAACTAATTTTTGGAGGTCGGGATTTGATATTTCCAATGTACACATCATGACCTTTCATTTAATATACAACAACCCTATCTTAAAAGAAAATTTATTTTTTGCACTCAATGACCCCATCCAACCCATTTTTGGGAGACGTCAATTTTAAATTTGAAATGTACGCTTTATGTTCTTTCATTTGATATGCGACAACCTTACCATCTGAGAAATTTGAATGTTTGCACTAAATGAACCCACTCGTCCTCCTGGGATGAAAAGGGGGTTTAAAATTTTCATTTTTAAGTAGAGTTTATTTAGACCTTCAATTTGATATATCAGATGACCCCATTTGATAAAGTGCAAAAAATGATGCAATATCAACTATATAAATAGAAGTTATGAAACTTACAAAGTCAATGCAAAACTTGAAAATTTCAAATTGAATTTTTGGCGTTTTTTCCATGGAATGTTTTTGGTATTTGGTCAAACATAGAACTATGTTAACCTCTTCAATTTCTAAAACATTTTAAGAGGTACGCTCTTGTTGATTCAGAAATACATGCCTCCGCTGGCAAAACTTCAAACTGCATTATCTCTACAGCAACAATAGATATCTCAAATCTGTTAAATGATAAATGATCTACAGTTGAAGGACAACATTATAGAAAAAGAATTGGGACAATTTCAAAGTTCACCAAGGTCACAATTAATCATCAAATATATGATGCAATACCAAACTTAAGAACCGGAAGTCGTAGAGACACGGGACTAGCACCACTTGTGCTCAACCTGTTCAGACAGTATCAAGAAGGAAATTTTTATTGATGTTTTTCCTCATTTTGTTGAGTCTGCGATTAACAGCAAAAGTAGGCGAGACACTGGGTTCCGTGGAACCCTTACGAATTTTTTTTACTATTAGCATTTGATTAAAAGCTGACGTTAATAGAGTTAACTCCCTTTAGTGTTATATACCCTTTAATACTTTGAGTAATATGCCATAAAGGGATTTTAGTCAACATACCTCAATTATTTCCACTAATATGCCATAAAGGGATTTTAGTCAACATACCACAATTATTTCCTCTATCAGTTTTTTATAAATTTTTGTCTCATAAAAAAAAATTGCACAGAGCAGATAGTTTAAAAAACATTTTTTACGCCTACCTTTTCCATGATCAATCGCCATTTCATATCTTCTGCTACTTAAATATCAAGTCCTGAAGCCACACATGTTTTAATTTTTGTTCACAAATGGGCAAATGGGCAATCTTAGCATTGCAATATGACTTCCCAATTTAAGGTCCAAAATAACAGTAGTTTAAAATCTGAATTCCTGAAAAGGATAAGATGACAATTTACAATTTGTATTTCCTATCATCATATTTTATTTACTGAAGCATTTTTAAATGTGTTGTGTACCTGCTGATATAGTCCAGGCAATTACTGAAAACAGTAATATTACTTTTTTATATAATATTACAAGTAAAAGTAATATTACAAAAAATAGTACTATAGTAGCATTTTCCATCTCCATATTTGGTTGCTCTGGCGTCTCTATCTGATTTTGCAGAAGTGATGAAACTGATTTTGATCCATCTTTTATTTACCATGTAATTTGATACTAAAACTATGTCATGATGTCTCCAGCCTCGAGTTAAAGGCAGCATTAGTGATTTTTAGCCTTATGTTACAGTTCTATGTAATATAGGCATTTTCTAGTAATATTACTGTTTTATTTAGTTAGAGACTATATTTCACATTTCAGTAATATAACAATATTACAGTTTTTAGTAATATAAGAATTATATTACTATTTTTTGTAATATTACTTTTACTTGTAATATTATATAAAAAAGTAATATTACAGTTTTCAGTAATTGCCTGGACTGTGATAACAGCAAAATAAAATTTCATGTAGACAGGAAAAGATACCAAAGAAGACATCATAAGTCTTAACTTGTGTCTCATTCCCTTTGATGATTACAAATAAAATATGTTTATATTAAGGGGGCTCTCCAGTATAAATCTTTTTTTTCTTTCTAATATATGATTTCTTTATATTTTTCTATAAACATGATAAATGAACTTTATCATATACTTAATAGAACAAGAGGCTCTCAAGAGCCTGAATCGCTCACCTGGTAAACAATGCCTTATTGAACATATTGAACCATGCCAGGCAAACATGTACAGCTAACAATTCTACAATATTAGAAATACAAGTTCTACCATGTTTACAAGTTTCCTTCTAATATAATATGCATACAAGAAGAGCGGCAGGACGTTATTTTTATTACATTATAGTTACAATAAAAGAATTTTAACAATAAAATTGTTATTGTTACATTATTAAATTGTTATTCTTTCGAATTTCTTCATTCATGATTTGGATTTATTCCACTGCTGAGAAGGGGCAAGGGGCTCCAATATTAAACAGCAAAACAGTTAAATGATTTCATTAATAACAGTTAGGCATGGACCATTTAACTTGTAGGGGGACATGGTTTTTTTTCTGGTCAGAATATTTTCTATCTTTTGGAAGTAGCACAACAAATTATTTTTTTTGCAAATTGCAAATTGAAAATTTCAGGACAGGTAGACCTTGACCTAATAAATATTTTAACTTCTAGTCTTATTTGCTCTAAATGCTGGAGTTTTTTAGATATAAGCCAAAAACTGCATTTTACCCTGTGTTCTATTTTTAGCCATGACGGCCATGTTTTTAGACAAAATAGAAAATAACACAAAAACTTTATTTTATACACCCTACTGATCATTCAGTTGAAGTTTGGTTGAATTTGGTTGAGTAGTTTTAGAGGAGAAGATTTTTTAAAGTTAGCAAATATGATGAACAAATTGTGAAAAAATTGTCATTAAAGGACAATAACCCCTTAAGGGGTCAATTGACAATTTTGGTCATATTTAACTTATTTGTAGATCATACTTTGCTGATCATTTTTGCTGTTTACAGTTTATCTTTATCTATAATGATATTCAAGATAATGACCAAAAACTGCAAAATTTCCTTAAAATTACCAATTAAGTGGCAGCAACCCAACAATGGTTTGTTTGATTCGTCTGAAAATTTCAGGGCTGATAGATCTTGACCTAATGAACATTTTTACCCCATGTCAGATTTGCTCTAAATGCTTTCGTTTTTGAGATATAAGCCAAAAACTGCATTTGACCCCTATGTTCTATTTAAAGTAAGGGCGGCCATGTTTTTTGACGGATCAAAAATCGAAGTACACACTTTGTGCAGGATAATCTAAGGAACTATCATGCTAAGTTTCATCCAAATCCATTCAGTAGTTTCAGAGGAGAAGATGTTTGAAAAATTGTTAACGACAACAGACGACGACGACGGACGCCAAGTGATGATAAAAGCTCACATGGCCTTTTAGGCCAGGTGAGCTAAAAATGAAATAAAAAAATTGGGTCACCGTTCATTTACGCTAACAATCTGCCTCTGAAAGAAGCATAATTTTTTGTTAATGTCCTTATTTACTGTTGAACTAATAGGAGAAAAAGAGGTAATATCAAAATAAAAAAAGAACTAAATTACAGAAATCGCTTAAATTTTACAAGTATTTAGTTTATGTACAGCTTTTTGAAAACAATAATAAAAAATATAGGTCATCGATGATTTAAAAAAGATATTTCAACTTTAAAGCCAAAAAAATGTATTTTTGCATCAAAGGGAGATAATTTGGAGCTTTTTCAATGCTATAAACATATTAAAAGTCACCTGGGGGCAAACAAAATTGATTTTTTCAGTTGATTTTTGTACCATATCATAAAGCAATAACTAATAGTGTGATGAATAAAATTTGTAATGAAAAAATTCGTAAGGGTTCCGCGGAACCCAGTGTCTCACCTACTTTTGCTGTAAATCGCAGGCTGAACAAAAAAAAAGGAAAACAAGAGGCTGTCACAACGACAGCAAACCGGATTTATTAACATTTATTTGTGTCCTAGCAATATCACAAGAACCATTACTGATGAATAGTGAAAGGGAAAATCGTCAATATCAAATTTGACCTCCATTTTGTCATCAGTATCAACATATTAAAATTAGAAAAGCTTAGATTGAATGGTTCATGAGTAAATGCAATAAAGTGAATGGAAACGCCACTTTACGATCTTTCAAGAACCATAACTCCTGAACGGTAAAAGTCAAAATCGTCATTATTGAACATGTTGAACTTGACCTCTATTTTGTCATCAGTAACAACATATAAAAATTTCAAAAGCTTTGGTTGAATGGTTCATGAGAAAATGCACGGACATGACTGGAAACACCATTTTTCAATCTTTCAAGAACCATAACTCCTGAACGGTAAAAGTCAAAACCGTCATTATTGAACTTGACCTCCATTTTGTCATCAGTAACAACATATTAAAATTTGGGAAGCTTTGGTAGAACAGTTCATGTGTAAATACACGGACACGACTGGAAACTCCATTTTTCAGTCTTTCAAGAACCATAACTCCTGAACGGTAAAAGTCAAAATCGTCATTATTGAACTTGACCTTCATTTAGTTGTCAGTAACAACATATTAAAATTTTAAAAGCTTTGGTTGAACGGTTCATGAGTTAATGCACGGACAACATTTGATTGACGCCCGAAAAATACTGAAAAAATGAATTTAATTTTTTACAAAATTAAGTTCTGGATACTATCTTATGATCATAAACAAGCTTCTGTCCAAGTTTGGTACAAACCCAGGATAGTTTAAGAAAGTTAAAGTTAAAAAACTACCTTGATCAAAAATTTAACCTGAACTTTGCTCTATCATTTTCTATGTTCAGTGGACCATGAAACTTGGGTCAAAACTATAATTTGGCATTAAAATTAGAAAGATCATATCATGGGGAACATGTGTACTAAGCTGAATGGACTTCAAATTCTTCAAAAACTACCTTGACCAAAAACTTAAACCTGAAGCGAACGGACACACAGATGGACGAACTAACGAACGAACGAACGGAGGCACAGACCAGAAAACATAATGCCTCTCTACTATCGTAGGTGGGGCAATCGTAGGTGGGGCATAAAAATGAAATCACATTTAAACTTTTTTTTTACACCAGAAATCAGGGACGTTCTCTGAAAGCAGGAAATATATTACCTGACTTGTGCTCAACCTGTTCAGACGTCTCAAGACTATTTTTACTCAAAAGATTTTATCCTTTAAACAGGAACAGAGGTTAAAGACAAATCCAATCAAGGTGCACTCAGTGGGTTGAAAGATGCTTCAGATTTAAGATCACCCTTGCACACAACACAAATCATGTGGCAAGGCATTATGTTTGTTTTCCTTGATTCCAAATCATATAGAAGCTTCAAAGCAAAAAAGCTTTGATTTAAAACGTTTGATGACTGCAGCATCAGAAAGGTATAAAAAAAAAAAAACCAACGCATCGGAAAGATATCACTAAAAACCAACATAGAAAAAAAAAATTTGGACAAGAATGGCCAATAAAAATTTTCGTGTTGCAGTGATTTTACAGGGTTAGTCGTGGAAAGGGAAACAAACAATAATTAATTTTTGGCCTACATAGCTAGTTGACACACAATGAATGTTGTGTTAGAACTTAAAAAAATTAAATTGGACATTTACCTGCTATGGTCCAATATATAAAATCTAAATACATGATTTGATTCAGCATATTTTAAAAAGAACCCCAACAATTCAATTTTTGGTGAAATCAAAGAAAGTTTAATTTTGGAACCTCTAGAACTCAATGTGGACCAATTTGATAAAGGGGCCCAGACATCACAAATCTAAATAAACGATTAGAATCGGCATATCAAAGAACCCCAATAATTCAATTTTTGATGAAATCAAACAAAGTTTAATTTTGGACCCTTTTGGCCCCTCATTCCTAAACTGTTGGAACCAAAACTCTAAAAATCAATCCCAATCTTCCTTTTGTGGTCATAGATTTCTATTTACTTATACATACTAAAGTTATTATCCCGAAATCATTGGTCTTGGATGACGCTCAACAAGGCAGATGACAACAACGTATAACAAATATCAACTAAATTTTTTTTAATTATTTTTGCGGTTGTATCAAACGGACATATAAACCCATAACGTTAAAAGTGAATGTACCCAAATTCATGCTTCATTAAAAATTTGTGTGAATAAGCATTGTGTATACATTTTTTATATTATTTGGTTGATGCAAACTTCAGTTAGAGAATGGAAACAGAAAATTCAGCATTGTTTCCATAATTGTAAAGAAATATTTAACTTAAATGGAAATTAAGACCTCATTTAACACAAAATTAAAAATAAAAGGTTGAAAAATAAAAGGCAAAGCTACAATATTTACAAACCTTTCGGCTCACTAATGCCATTAATTGATAGCCATACCACAGTGGTAACATCCTGTGTTATCTGATCTAGAAAAGAAAAAAAATACAAAAATAAATATGTAGTAAATATATAAACTGTCGTAAGTGTTGAGGTACAATATCCAATAAAGAAAAATAAATCTAACATTAAGACGAAGTTGCAAGTGTTGAATTAATATTTCTGAATGCAGTTGTTTGCCAGCCCAGAATTCCATCAATTGAGGGCAGTATGTTTATTATACTAAGTGCTTGCAGAAATTAATCCTAACTACATAAGCCAAGGTTGTTTATAATTATTAGGATTTTAAATAGCATGAAACATAACCAGTGCTTAACAATTGTAAAGTATTGTGTAACTTATATTCAGAACTGTTAACGTTGGATTATGTTGCTTGATGAATTTGGTGATTAGATTTTGTCAGTTGTCATGGTTGTTGTAGGATTTTTCTTGGATTTCAGTATTTCTGTTATTCTACTTTTTTTGTTATGTATAACAGCACTTACAAAAAGATTTTAATCATTTTAATTAGCCAAACATCATGTAGTCGCCAGAAATATGGTCATTGTATCGAAGCACATGTGAATTGTTCCAGTATGAAAAGAAGATAATTACACTTTTGCGAGATATGAACAAAGAAATGTTTAGCAACATTTTGAAGGCATATATTTCATGCTATTTTCATTGCATGAAGTTTTAGAAGAACAATAATGTATACAAAATCATACATGTACATGTATTATTGGGGAAAAAAACTAAAAGCAAAGGAAGGGTGCTTTGGCTGTTGTCTTTCATCCTAAGGTCATGGTCAAATGGTGAGTACCCTGATTTAACATAAGTGAATTTCTTTGTTAGTGTGAGTAACCCTGCAAAGACGCCATTGGCATTGCAACAATTAATAAAAGTATATTTCAGGTGTTAGTAGGATGACAAAAGTATCTGCAAAAGTATAAACATGGCGGACAGTGGTCAGTAGTGAAATAGTAATGAGAATGAAATTTCTAGTTTACGTGTTGAAATATGCCTAGAAGGGGAGTAAGAAGAAGGTCAAACAGAAGCAATAGTAGTGACAATAGTATTGTAAATGACTTAAAAGAAAAAAAGCCATCCAGAAAGAAAAGTAAAAAGAAAGACATACTCAGTTCGACAAATGTAAACAAAGGTGAGCTGTACACAGGTGACATAACGAATGTAAACAATCACACATGTCCTTCATTTGACAACCCAAGTTTAATGAACAATATGAACCAGCAACGTTTTACTCAAGATACAAACTTCATGTACTCGCCTAGTCCTAACCCGATGTTTCAACTTCAAAATCAACAGCTATGCTCTACTCCGAACTCCGGTACAATATATCCTATGCAACAGGTACAACATTCATCGCCAGTCATGCAATACACATCCCAACAACGTCCAGTCTGGGTTGATGAGTTATTTCAGAGAATGGATACATTTGAAAATAAACTTGATAAACTTGAAAAAGTAGGCTCCTTAGTTACTTCTTTAAATGCCAAGGTTGTAAAACTAGAAGTTAATGCCAAAGAAATGGATGGCCGTTTGGAGCAAGTTGAAAAATCGACGCAGCTTATTAGTAACAATTTTGATAAAGTTGGATCTTTTAAGACCGAACTTGATAAAGTATCGAAGCAAATGAAATCTGTAAGTGGGAAAAAAAATTCTGTAGACGAAATAAGTGCGTCCGTCGACAACATGAAGAAGGAAAATAGCAAACTTAAAGACGAATTGATTGATATCCAAATGAAGTCGATGCAAAATAACTTAGTCTTTTATAATATTAAAGAAACTGAGGAGGAAATTTGTTCTGAAATTATTGACAGGTTTTGGAAGTTAACATGAAAATAGACGGTGCTGCTACGAAAGTGGTTATTTCAGATGCCCACCGATTAGGCAAAAAGGGTGAAAAAACACGTCCAATTTTAGTAAAATTCTCAACATTTGAAAGTAGAGATTTGGTTAAGAAAAACGCAAAAAATCTGAAAAATTCGAAATTTGGCGTCTCGGAACAATTGCCTAAAGAAATCCAGATACGGAGGAAGGAAAAACTACCCTTACTTAAGGAGTTGCGCGAACAAGAGATAAAGGCGTATTTTGTTAAAGACCGCATATTTGTTGGTGGTAAAGAATATAAACCATAGGACATTTCCAGGGAACTTTCTGAGACATTAAAATGTTTATGTTGGAATATCAATGGCCTTACATCAGTTTATAATGATAATAACTTTTTAAATCTAATAGACAAGTATAACATCTTATTATTTAGTGAAACATGGTTACAAGAAAATAACTTTATAAACATTGAAGGGTTTGAAAAAATTACTTGTCTTTGTAGAAATAAAAATATTGGTACCAGAAATGAAGGTGGTTTAGCTGTATATTGTAAACAACACTTATGTAAAGGTATTTCTGTTGAAAAATAAATCAACCATGGTATTTTGCTTTTAAAATTTGAGAACACATTTTTCAATACAACTAAAGATGTCTTTGTTTGTTTTTCTTACATTCCACACGAGAAATCGAAATATTATAATATTTGTGATATTGATTTTCATGAGATTATTGAAAGTATTGTTTTAGATTATAGTGAAAAGGGCATTGTATTAATATGCGGAGATTTTAATAGTCGCATTGGTGAAGTGAGTGACGTTTTGTATAATGATCAATTAGATAAATTTGTAACGAGTGTAAATCATTTTGAAAACCCCATTATTTCTGATCGATGCTCAATGGATAAAGTTGTAAACACCTTTGGACGTAAATTATTACAGGTGTGCTATAACACGGGATTAACTGTAGCTAACGGTAGACTCGGAAGCGATACGAATGGTAAATTCACGTTTTGTAACAGTAAAGGGACGAGTGTCAACGATTATCTTCTAGTGTCTCCGAACGATTTTGGTATTATTAGTGACTTTGAAGTTCTAGAAATGAATGAGTTCTCAGATCATATGCCTTTATTATTTGAACTTAACTTTTCCACTATATGTCAAAAGAGAACAAATACTACAACACGCAATTACATTAAATGGGAAACAAATAAAAATGATGAATATGCACAAATGTTACAACCTCATAGAGAAAAACTATTGTCAGTTGTGAATAATATTATTTCAGATGTCGATATACATAACGCCGTAAGAGAGATAACTCAAATTATTTACGACAGCGCTTTCAAAGTGTTTGGACACTCAGTTTCTACCCATAAAAACATAGATCGTAAAAATCGTCCTAATAATGAATGGTTCGATGACAATTGCAAAAACGCCCGAAAAAGATTTCATGTCACGAGAAACTTTTTTCAACGTCACCAAACGGATTCGAACAGGAGTGAATTCGTGATTGCTAGAAATGATTTTAATAAAGTGAAGCGAAAAGACCAATACAACTATAAGAGGAAAAAAGGTCTGGAACTTTGCAGTATTGCAAAAACCAATCCGAAGAAATTTTGGTCAACCTTAAAGCCAAAAAACAAATCAAAGTGTGTAGTGGACAACGATGAAATGTTACATTATTTTGAAAATGTTCTTGGTATGAACCCACCCGAGCTATCTGATGCAGTGTTAGATCTTTTAAATAACAGTTATTTTGATGGTGTAAATATAGAATTACTAGATACAGACATTTCGGAAGACGAAATTATTAAAGCACTAAAGAGACTCAAATCTGGTAAAAGTGCTGGTAACGATGAAATTGTAGGTGAGATGTTTTCGTCATGTCCTTCTTTTTTCGCACCTATTTTAAAAAGTTTGTTCAACTCGATCTTTGCTATCGGAATATATCCAGAAAATTGGACTGAATGCCTTGTTATTCCTGTTCCTAAAAGTGGTGATCTTACAAATCCGATAAACTATAGACCTATAATATTAGTGAGCATCCTTTCGAAGTTGTTTACTAGTATTCTAACTGACCGTTTGTTATCGTGGTCCCAGGATGAAAATAATATTATAGACAACCAATTTGGATTCCAACCAGGACGTTCGACTGTTGACGCTATATTTACTCTGCATGGAATTATTTCACATACTCTTCAACATAAATTAAAATTATATTGTGGTTTCGTAGACTTCCGAAGGGCGTTTGATAAGGTGGACAGAAGAATTTTGATATACAAACTACTCAAATCTGGAGTTAGCAGTAAATTCGTATCAATGGTTAATTCTATTTATTCATCTGTGCGTTTACGTGTGCGGTCTGGTGGGGTACTATCAGAGGCTTTTGACAATCATATTGGTGTAAAACAAGGCGAGCCCTTATCTCCGTTACTTTTCTTATTTTTTATAAATGACATTATTCAAGATATCTCTACTGATGTAAACGAAGATGTCATATCTTTGAATGGAATCCTTATATATCTAATACTTTTTGCTGAAGACACCGTTTTATTTGGAAAAACACCGACTGTTCTGCAACACTTATTTGATAAACTTTTACTTTACTGCAATAAATGGAATATCGAAATAAACGCTGATAAAACCAAAGTAGTGGTATTTAGAAATGGATTTAGACCAGTAGACACTCATTTTTTCTATGATAATAAGGAACTGCAAGTTGTTAATTCATATGTGTACCTTGGTGTATTATTACATTACAACGGAAAGTTTTTACATACTCAGAAACGTTTAGCACAACAAGGATCTAGAGCCATGTCATCTTTAATGAACTCTCTCAAACAATTCTTCATCACTCCAGAAGAACAGATGTTTCTTTTCGACAGTATGGTCGGATCCATTTTAGGCTATGCATCAGAAATATGGGGTTTCCATCGTGCTAAAGATATCGAACTTATCCATAATCGTTTTTGTAGATTTGTGTTAAAATTGGGTCGAAATGTACCAACATGCTTTTTATATGGCGAACTTGGCCATTTACCTCTTTTTATTGTTAGAAAACAAAATATATTGAAATATTGGTTACATATTATTACAAATAAACCAAAAGTTGTATACGATGTGTATAAACTCTTGTATGAAGATGCTATCAATGGTTATGTAAACTGGGCCTCAAATATTCGTGATATGTTATATGATCTTGGTTTAAATTATTTGTGGCTAAACCAAGATGCTAGCACAATTTGTATAAATAACATTAAAACTCGTATTAAAGATCAATACTTGCAGAATTGGTCAACTACTATTCAGGAATGTAGGAAACTGTCTTTTTATAGTTCATTTAAATTAACTTTTTATATCGAAAAATATCTGTCTTTTAGCAATAATGTTAATCTGTTAACAAAGTTACGTAGTGGAACATTAAAGTTAAATATTGAAGTTGGCCGTTATAATAATATTCCCAGAGAAAATCGTTTATGTGAATGTTGTAAAATGTGTGTTATTGAAGATGAATACCATTTTGTTCTTGTTTGTCCATCTTATAGATCTGTACGAACACAATTTTTACCAAAGTACTATTGTCATTGGCCTAATAATATCAAACTATTAAATTTATTACAAGCTTCTAGTAAGTCTCTCACGATCAAATTATGTAATTCTGTAAAAGCTGCATGGAATATTCGATCTCATATAGTCTCATAACTTAATTTATATGTCATTGTATTTTACTATTGTTCTCTGTTGTCTATTCATGTTTTATATTATGTAATATATGTTGTTAATTTTGCCATAGCATGTCTATGCTTTGCAATAAAGATTCATTCATTCATTCATCTCTTATATTTGGAACTTGTAGCTTAACAGTGGAAAAGGTGTTTTCTAGAATTGATGCCACAGTAAACCAATCTTATTACTCGGATTTAAACAAATGAGTAAAGGTTCTGTGCTACAAGAAAAAAAAGTATCATAAGTATAATGTGTACATACATTTTGAAGTTATTTTGCATTTTTTACAAAAAATATTTACATGGTAATAATGAGAAGTTCTGTTAATATTCACATGCAAATTTCAAAAACGCACACATGACATAGAGGGAATAAAAAGCCATATCTAGTTGTTACAATGGTCAACAAATATGGTCATAATTTAACTTAGGACTCAATAAAAACCAACGCATCCCAGCTGGAGAAAACTCTGCAAATTTTGTTTGTTTTTGGATTTGCAAATTTTAAATTCTTCTTCTTGTCTTTATCATGTTTATGTGTTTACAGATTTTTTTACATCATTTATTAATCTCCCACATTCATGACATTTGAATCAAATGATTGATGATTTGAAACAATCACATGGTCACAGTGTGCCCACATATAACGCATCCAAAGACGATTGTGTAAGATTTATTTTAATTCATTCAGAAGTTATATTATAACTTGCTTATTTATAAAAATCTGACATTTTTTTTTTTTAATATTGCAATGTATTGTAATGAAAGAAAAAACAGTGTATCGTAATTTTCTGTCGATAAACACATCTACATATTTTGTTCTTGTTATCTACAGAGTTTTATAAAATTCTGTTGAGTGGTTTCAGAGGAGTTGGGATGACTAGAACAGGACTGATGGACAAAGTCAAAAACATTATACCCTACAGAACTTTGATCCATGGGTTATAATTAATGTACATGAAATAAAAATCTCAGACATAAGAGATTTTATTTTACTTACACACAATTTTCCATTAGGATCCCCCATGATGCAAACTGTCACATGTCAGTTCTTACCATGCTGACCAAACCAATCACTCTGTTTTTCTCGATACTGTAACAAAAAAGAAAGATACATGTATAAGTTATAACAAAGGTATATGTTCCATACTCCAAGGTATATCTAAAAGTAAATGTCCATAAAAACTGTCAATACAAAATCCCACTATCATATCACTATTAGGTAAAAATACCATTTTTTTTTTAATCATTGTTAATGTTCCATTTTCTGTTCATCGTTCCAGAGTTTTATTTTTTTTACACTATCTACATGTATAGTATATAAATACAAATGGTGTTGTGATGTAAACAAATGACACCATAATGACATTTATGTGGTGAAAACAGATACTTTTGCAGTATAAGCTATTCATTTGTCTAGCAAATATGAATAATTGCATACAATTCACATTTTGTATCATAATCCTTCATGCTTAACAAATAAATTATATACATGTACATGTAATCTGGCATATTTGACTGTTAACACTGAATTTGACTGAGAATGTGTATGTATGCATTGAAAGAAGTGAGCTCCTTCTTCATGTGTTCATCAGAAAAACCAGATGCTCCGCAGGGCGTAGCTTTATACGACCGCAGAGGTTGAACCCTGAACGGTTGGGGCAAGTATGGACACAACATTCAAGCTGGATTCAGCTCTAAATTTGGATTGTGATTAAATAGTTGACACATCATAGGTTTCTGACACAGAATGAATGTGTTCTAATGAACTTAAAATTTTTGTTTTCTCTTAGAGCAATTCACTATGCTGTTGAATATTAAACCTCTCAAAAAAATGTTTGAAGAAATTTTTGTTTTTTATTTATGAAATTTCAAATGAGAAAAATTGAACCCAATTTTTTTAATCACATCCCCCTTTCCCTTATTCCAAAACTAATCTCAATTAAAATTTCTAATGGAGTTTGCAACAATAACTACTCATTTAAATACATCATAAAATATTAAGATGTAAAAAAACTGCTTGTTATCACTGAATGGTAAAGATTATTTTAATTTATCAGTTGGTAGTAAAAAGTGAATATACATTGTATATTGTATATAACAATGATTTAAGTTGATTCTGGACAAAGAAAGATAACTCCAATTAAAAAAAAATCTTGCTATTGCACAATATTTTGCAATTAGATATTTCTTGCTTTCTATTCTGGACAAAGAAAGAAAACTCTAATTAAAAAAAAATTTGCTATTTCACAATATTGTGCAATTAGATATTTCTTGCCATTGCGCAATACTGTGCAATTGAAAAGACTTGCTATTGCACAATACTTAATATAATAATTTTAGATCCTGATTTGGACCAACTTGAAAACTGGGCCCATAATAAAAAATCTAAGTACATTTTTGAATTCAGCATATCAAAGAACTTCAAGATTTCAATTTTTGTTAAAATCAGACTAAGTTTAATTTTGGACCCTTTGGACTTTAGTGTAGACCAATTTGAAAACAGGACCAAAAATGAAGAATCTACATACACAGTTAGATTTGGTATATCAAAGAACCCCATTTATTCAATTTTTGATGAAATCAAACAAAGTTTAATTTTGGACCCCGATTTGGACCAACTTGAAAACTGGGCCAATAATCAAGAATCTAAGTACATTTTTAGATTCAGCATATCAAAGAACCTAACTGATTCATTTTTTGTCAAAATCAAACTAAGTTTAATTTTGGACCCTTTGGATCTTAATGTAGACCAATTTGAAAACGGGACCAAAAGTTAAGAATCTACATACACAGTCATGACAGTTAGATTCGGCATATCAAAGAACCCCAATTATTCAATTTTGATGAAATCAAACAAAGTTTAATTTTGGACCCTTTGGGCCCCTTATTCTGTTGGGACCAAAACTCCCAAAATAATACCAACTTCCTTTTATGGTCATAAACCTTGTGTTTAAATTTCATAGATTTCTATTTACTTATACTAACGTTATGGTGCGAAAACCAAGAAAAATGCTTATTTGGGTCCCTTTTTGGCCCCTAATTCCTTCTGTTGGGACCTAAACTCCCAAAATCAATACCAACCTTCCTTTTGTAGTCATTAACATTGTGTTTAAATTTCATTGATTTCTATTTACTTAAACTAAAGTTATTGTGCGAAAACCAAGAATAATGCTTATTTGGGCCCTTTTTTGGCCCCTAATTCCTAAACTGTTGAAACCAAAACTCCCAAAATCAATCCCAAATGTTTTTTTGTGGTCATAAATCTTGTGTCAAAATTTCATAGATTTCTATTAACTTAAACTAAAGTTATAGTGCGAAAACCAAGAAAATGCTTATTTGGACCCTTTTTGGCCCCTAATTCCTAAAATGTTGGGACCAAAACTCCCAAAATCAATACCAACCTTCCTTTTGTGGTCATAAACCTTGTGTTAAAATTAAATTTCATAGATTTCCATTCACTTTTACTAAAGTTAGAGTGCGAAAACTAAAAGTATTCGGACGACGACGACGCAGACGACGACGCCAACGTGATAGCAATATACGACGAAAAATTTTTCAAATTTTGCGGTCGTATAAAAATCTAAATTTTATGCATTTGAATAGTTATATACCTTTTATGGCAGGAATTTCATTGCAAACTCCATGATTATTAAAATCTGCTGAGGCTTGAGGTCCTTTAGGATATCCAGTTGTGATTGGTCTTAGTTCATTGTTCAGACTATATGTCTCTTCCAGACATGCATCTGATCCATGGTTTGATACAGTTAATTTTCTCTCCTGAATCTTCACAGAACTGAGCACACTGTAACATTTTCAACATCTCGAATCAGCTGACACTGCTCATGATCACATGCTGAGTATAATTCTAGCCTTTTTGGGTAACTGAGAAGTCAAGTAATGCAATGGTCTGCACGTCTACTCTGAGATGCACAATGTACATGACGTAGTTTAAAATCAATTTTAAGGCACTGCTTTGCTGCAGAAAGCTTATTCTTACAAAACTTGGGCTGTTCATTTGACATACATGTCGATCCCTTATTATGAAGCTCTTCAATCATCTCTTCAAGTCGTGTAAATGTGTCATTTTCATCTGCTGCAATATTGTCTAGACCTTGTAAACTTGTTCTTTTTGAAGCTGCATATGTTTGTAAGAAACTATACAAGGATGATTTTCTTAATGGAGTAAAGTCAGTATTTTCACAATAAGAAAGATATATATCATATATATATTAACCATCTGTGAAAGACATACTGTTCTGACTACATCTGGAATACTTAGACTTTTGCCACAGAGTCCAATTTCATATCTGGTGTTTCATACATTTAACTAACTGATTGAACAAAACAGGAGTCAGTTAAGAATGCCATAGAATGTTTTAATTTGACAGTGTTCATCCTTTGTCTGGGGTATTTTTCTTTGACCATGTCAACTAATCCTGTGGTTTCAATATCTAATATTTAGACTGATAATACATGTAGCTTGAAATGTTAGGTATGTATCTGTTTATATCTGACTTTAAGTATTTTTTTGACAGAACAGCCAGCAGTTGCTACTTTAATACATTGTTTTCAGTCTGTATGTTCATCTTAAATAATGTTAATATAAATCCTTCAGGTAATGAAGTTGTAATTCCAGAAGATAGTTTTGCTTTCTTTTAAATTCATCAGACTGGCCAGGTGCAATTCAAATATGTGTGATACTACTTCCTCAGTTTTTCGTGTATAGTATCTTTTGGTGCAGTCTGATGTACTATTCCAAGTTGTTTTAGTTGCAATTTTAAGGAACTCAAAGTATTATTTGAGATCAGTGTCAAACAGTTATTAACATTACCAAGTTGATGATCAGTACATGTACTTCCCTGTGCCACAAAAATTCTGACGTCTGACTCCAATTTGATATCTGTGAATCTGTAATAGATCCCTGAAATAAAAGAATACAATTAACAGGTATCTATGAACATGATACATTAATAATTCTTATAATAATATGATTTGCATATATCAATAAATACTTGAACGGGATTGGTCAATTTCATTATTCCCCCTTGGTTTACACTTCAATAAATATAAAAAAGAAGATGTGGTATGAATGCCAATGAGACAACTATCCACAAAAGACCAAAATGATACAGACATTAACAACTATAGGTCACTGTACGGCCTTCAACAATGATCAAATCCCATACCGCATAGTCAGCTATAATAGGCCCCGATAAGACAATGTAAAACAATTCAAACGAGAAAATGATACATTAATAATTCTTATAATAATATGATTTGCATATATCAATAAATACTTGAACAGGATTGGTCAATTTCATTATTCCCCCTTGGTTTACACTCCAATAAATATAAAAAAGAAGATGTGGTATGATTGCCAATGAGACAACTATCCACAAAAGACCAAAATGACACAGACATTAACAACTATAGGTCACTGTACGGCCTTCAACAATGATCAAAGCCCATACCCCATAGTCAGCTATAATAGGCCCTGATAAGACAATTTAAAACAATTCAAACGAGAAAACTAACGGTCTACTTATGCAAAACAAGAGGCTGTCACAACAACAGCAAACCAAATTTATTAACATTTATTTGTATCGTGCCAATATCAAAAGAACCATAACTGATGAACGGTGAAAATGAAAATCGTCAATATCAAATTTGACCTCCATTTTGTCTTCAGTATCAACATATTAAAAATTGAAAAGCTTAGGTTGAATGGTTCATGAGTAAATGCACGGACACAACTGGAAAAGCCATTTTTCAATCTTTCAAGAACCATAACTCCTGAACGGTAAAATTCAAAATCGTCATTATTGAACTTGACCTCCATTTTGTCATCAGTAACAACATATTAAAATTTGAGAAGCTTTGATTGAACAGTTCATGTGTAAATGCACCGACACAACTGGAAATGCCATTTTTCAGTCTTTCAAGAACCATAACTCCTGAAAGGCAAAAGTCAAAATCGTCATTATTGAACTTGACCTCCATTTTGTCATCAGTAACAACATATTAAAATTTGGGAAGCTTTGGTTGATAAGTTCATGCGTAAATGCACAGACACTACTGGAAAAGCCATTTTTCAATCTTTCAAGAACCATAACTCCTGAACGGTAAAAGTCAAAATCATCATTATTGGACTTGACCTTCATTTTGTTGTCTGTAACAACATATTAAAATTTGAAAAGCTTTGGTTGAACGGTTTATGAGTAAATGCACAGACAATATTTAGTTGCTGCCCGGCCGCCCGCCCGACCGGTTGCCCGCTGTACATCCCAAAATCAATAACCCACATTTTTGTCACAAAAATCCGGTTAAAAATGAACGAACAACAAATATGTAACACATAAACAAACGTAAAACCACTGAATTACAGGCTCCTGATTTCATGTTTCTGAAACCACTTTCATAAACTTCAGTGATCTATTCATGCGCAATACACATGCATAAAAGGATCCCAGGATTTTCATCAAATTGAGATTGAAAAACAAATAAACATAACAGTAGACTTTTTTCTATTTAATGCACATATAACAGAAAAAAACAAGAATGTGTCCATATATAGTACACGGATGCCCCACTCGCACTATCATTTTACATGTTCACTGGACCGTGAAATTGGGGTCAATACTTTAATTTGGCATTAAAATTGGAAAGATCATATCATAGTTAATATGTGTACTAAGTTTCAAGTTGATTGGACTTCAACTTCATCAAAAACTACCTTGACCAAAAACTTTAACCTGAGCTTCACACTATCTTCTTCTTTGTTCAGTGGACCATGCAATTGGGGTCAATACTTTAATTTGACATTAAAATTAGAAAGATCATATCATAGGGAACATGTGTACTAAGTTACAAATTGATTGGACTTCAACTTCATCAAAAACTACCTCAACCAAAAACATTAACCTTAAGTCTTTCCACTTTTCTGTGGAAAGACTTATTGTTTTTGTTCTGATTATTATTATTATTAGGTCTTTCCACTTTTCTGTGGAAAGAACTATTGTATTTGTTCTGATTATTATTATTATTATTATATTTTTTTTTCAGCTAAATTTTGTTCTTGCGATAAATGTTTGTTTCGCAATATGTCGCTTAAATATTTCTCATAATGTATCGTATAGTTTATGCGCTTTTAAATTTCACCCTGCTAAGCCGAACCATTTTCTTTGTAAAAGTTATCTCCCTATTCACTGTTTTTCATCTGTGTGCATCTCCTTCGTAACAAAAAAAGATATCGACAAAATTCTTTTTCTTAATTGTTCGTTACATACTTAGGAATTTGAGGAATTTTTGGCTTATTTGGATCAAAGCGATTTGATGAAATTTTATAGGAGTTATCTATCTACCTTTAAACAATAAATTTGTCGGCATGTATTTTTAACTTATAAACCATTAACCGTACAACCCTGGAATGTTTTTATATGAGTCCCCTAGGTACTAACTTAGAAAATGAGGTCAAGGTCAAAGGTCAAGGTCAAGTTCTCATTTGTGACTTTTGCTTGTTTTTGCATTTTATCTGACACTTTGAAAGATACATATAAAAGAACAAGTGCAAAATGTCTGCTTTATTGTAATGAAGATATGCTACATTTAGACTTATACAATTGAATGGCATCTTATAGGAGTTGGTGCCCCTGAAATGTCTTGATATGACGTTATTTCATTATAACTTCAACTAAGTTCATTATAAAGGCATTTGACCTTGTACAAAAGGTTAAATGACAAATGACCTTGAAAAATGACTACCGGAAGTGACCTTGGGAAAACCGGAAGTAGCTTTTTTTGCAATTTTTACATATAAAAGTACTCAGAATCCATATATTTCGTCATATAGATACATAAACTGATTACTGACAACTAAAAATGACTTCCAACAAACCGGAAGTGGCTAATTATCTCCCATTCTACATACAATAGTATATAGAAACTATATATTTTTGGAATCAGTGTGAAAAAAGCTCTCATATGAGACCGGAAGTGACATTCATTTCACCGGAAGTAGCATATTATCTCCCTTATATCTCTCAAAAATATAATTAAACCATTATTAATTGCATCAGTATGAAGAAACTATCTTCTTATCAAAATTTCTTTGTTGTGGAAAGACTTTCAATTGTTTTAATTTTCTTTGGTTTTTCTTCTGACATCAGACTCAGACTTCTCTTGAACTGAATTTTAATGTGTGTATTGTTATGCGTTTACTTTTCTATATTGGCTAGAGGTATAGGGGGTGGGTTGAGAAAATTAAAATAATACAAGACTAACAAAAGCCAGAGGCTCCTGACTTGGGACAGGCGCAAAAACGCCTGCATTTTTGCGCCTGTCCCAAGTCAGGAGCCTCTGGCCTTTGTTAGTCTTGTATTATTTTAATTTTAGTTTCTTGTGTACAATTTGGAAATTAGTATGGCGTTCATTATCACTGCACTAGTATATATTTGTTTAGGGGCACTCTGAACGACGCCTCAGGGTGCGGGAATTTCTCGCTACATTGAAGACCTGTTGGTGACCTTCTGCTGTTGTTTTTACTTGTTGTTGTCTCTTTGACACATATCCCATTTCCATTCTCAATTTTATTTAAAAATGTATAACTGTATAAAATTAAGA